>NW_005871161.1:888820-1123252 GCF_000147115.1 Myotis lucifugus
GGTCCTCATGCTCCGGACTCCTGTCGTCCGGGCGGCCGGGACCATGGGCTCCATGTCTAGCTCCTGTGAAGTCGCCATTCGAGTCTTCTGGAGCCACCCTGATCTAGCCACATCCATCGGGCTCTGCGCCTCCTCCCCGCGGGCCGGCGTCATGGAGCTCTCCGATGTGCGCTGCCTCGGCGGCAGCGAGGAACTCTACACCATCCACCACACGCTTCCGTCCGGCGACGGCGCGAGCGGCTCCCGGCCGCAGCAGATGCTGTGGCAGACGGCGGTGCGGCACATCACCGAGCAGCGCTTCATTCACGGGCACCGGGGCGGCGGCGGGAGCGGGGGCTCCGGCAAAGGCTCGGACCCTGCGAGCGGAGGCCCCAACCACCACGCCTCGCAGCTGTCCGGCGACTTGGCGCTCCCCCTGTATTCGCTGGGCACCTCGGAGAGAGCGCACGGCACCAGCGGCACCAAAGTCTTCCCTGAACGCAGCGGGAGCGGCAGCGCCAGCGGCAGCGGGGGAGGGGGCGACCTGGGGTTCCTGCACCTGGACTGCGCCCCGAGCAACTCGGATTTCTTCCTCAATGGGGGCTACAGCTACCGAGGGGTCATCTTCCCCACCCTGCGCAACTCCTTCAAGTCACGGGACCTGGAGCGCCTCTACCAGCGCTATTTCCTGGGCCAGAGGCGCAAATCCGAGGTGGTGATGAATGTGCTGGACGTGTTGACCAAGCTCACCCTCCTGGTTCTCCACCTGAGCCTGGCCTCGGCGCCCATGGACCCGCTGAAGGGCATCCTGCTGGGCTTCTTCACCGGCATCGAGGTGGTCATCTGCGCCCTGGTGGTGGTCAGGAAGGACACCACTTCGCACACGTACCTGCAGTACAGCGGCCTGGTCACCTGGGTGGCCATGACCACCCAGATCTTGGCCGCGGGCCTTGGCTACGGGCTCCTGGGCGACGGCATCGGCTACGTGCTCTTCACGCTGTTCGCCACCTACAGCATGCTGCCGCTGCCGCTCACCTGGGCCATCCTGGCCGGCCTGGGCACTTCGCTGCTGCAGGTGGTCCTCCAAGTGGTGATCCCCCGACTGGCGGTCATTGCCATCAACCAGGTAACTCTTGCCTGCCTCGCTCTTCCCCTGGGTGGGGTGGCAATAGCGTTCCGAGAGGCAGGTGGCCTGCTCACTTGAGTCCCCTCCCTGGGGTGGGCCCAGGGCCTTGTACCTGGGAGGTCCTGGTCCTGGGTGTTACTGGGTGGCATTTCTCTTCCTAGAGGAATTGGAACTAAAACCTCTAAAGTTTCTGTCAACACCCCGCCCCTCTCCCCCTCACCCCCTGATTCTGATTCTGTATTTCATCCCTGACATCAGCCAGGAAGCCAGCGTCTTCCTACTCCGCACACCTCCCCGGGGTCAGTAGCCTCTGGAGCAGGAGGCAGGGGGGAGGAGAAGCACCCAGTTGAGAAGGTGACCCATTTCCTACCAGTTTGACTCTGAGAGTCCCGGCAGGGAGTGCTAAGGGACTCTGGGATTCAGAGCTGGGTTGCTGTGTATCTTCGGGCCACACATCCTCAATTCTCGGAGGAATCAACGTTTGCTAAGCACATACTAATTGCTGGTGCTGGAACCCTACTTATGTCATCTCACCCCATACTTCAGACAATCCTATGACACACATTTATCTGGGAATTCTTGATTGCTTTGGGGACCTACTGACGATGTCTTCTTTGCAGAAGCCACCCCCAATACTCTGAATCAGTCAACCTTGGGAATTGGGGCCGAGGTGGGTGTCATTGACCAAGAAAGCAAGTTTTGCTTAATTAAAAAGGGGCATTTTGATGCAGATGGTTTGAAATATTTAGATGGAACCTGACCCTTCAGGTCTCTTTCTCCCGCTTTATTCTGCTCTTTCCCTATTAAATATGGATGTGTTTAGGTGAACAAAGTTCCCATTGTCTGTGAATGAGAAGGTAGACAGTGCCTCTATTGTTTCAGCTCATTAGAATCAATAGATAATTTATGGTCTGGCACTTTCTTTGCCAAATGTCTGGTGGTAACAGGAGACTGAGTTTGGGGGCTTCTGGATAAAGATGAGGGGAACACATCAGTGGAAGTGTTTTCCCATAGAAGGCTGGTGACAGGTGCTGGCCGCTCGGTGAGTCCCTGCTCTAGCCTCGGGCTCTGTGCCACTTCTGCTGTACCTGAAGCTTAAAAACTCCTCCTCCATGTGCCCAGCTTTGAACAGATGGTTCATAAGATAAGCTGGTACAACACCTCTGAAAATTGCTCATGATTTGTAGAGCGCTGGCACCGTGTGAGTGGTTGACCCATGGTTGACCTTCTGGGCTTCTGGCAATTTAGGATTCTCTCCCTTCTCCGATGGCTCTGTCTGCATTGCTCAGGCTAGTCATCTGGTTGGCAGCGTTTACAGTGCTTTCTGAAGGCTCCCTGTGTAGAGCAACGAGTATGTAAAGTATGTGGCTATGGTCTTCAGGCATGAGATGGGGCCATGAGAGCCTCAGTTAGTAGGGGATGACCAGCTGAACTTTTCTAATTAAAGACAATAATGAAAGTTGTATCAAAATGACCAGGAACCTTAATACCTCCTTGTGATAAAGATTCAATTTTGGATTGTATAACATTATATTTTAACTGTGTTTCTCAATCCTGTTTGTACATGGATCTGAGCTGAATCTCTCACGTTCTTCCAAGTTTTCTCATTATTTTTTCTGCATTTTTGTTACCATACCTAACCATCAGATCTCTGTTCCCCCTCCTCCCTTTCCCCCTTCTCACCCTCTTCTTTTGTCCTCTCATCTTTCTTTCCCCATCTCTTTTTTTCTCTATAGGTTGTTCTCACAATACAGCATAGCTATATGGTCACGTGCAGAAAATTCCATTATAAGCTACTGCTTTTTCATACACTAGCCTTCCTCAGGACGCGTTACCAAAAGATTTCATCCAGTCGGCTTGGAATAGTATTTGGAAAAACACATCCTAAGTGGCAAAAGATGAATATTTTCTAAGTTCTAAGTATAGAGGCACTTTTCATGCCAAATGAATCCAGAAAGTAAATTTTGGCTCCATATTTGTTTTATATTCTACTCAAATACTACCAGATGGCAGGAGATTAAAAATAACCCCAACATGTCTTCCCACACCCACCTCATCATAAACAATCCTACACTGTGAAAGCCAAGGTCCTGGTACATGCAAACCAAGTTCATCAAACTTTCTGTTTAGGGAGGAGTTGTAGATGAACTACAATTTCTAAGTCGAGTCACCTTTCACCTAACAATCCGAGCGCTATCCTTCCCTTTAGGTGCTGAAAGAGCCTTTGTGGCTTTGGCCACAAAACGTTTTCCTTTGGCGCCCTCTACAGGTCCAAGCTTCTTTCTTAGATCCTGCAGAGGGACGAAGATGAAGAGTAATCGCTTTAAAAATAAAAAATAAAAATCTGTGATTTTTGAATAGGCACTGTTTAGTTTTCCCTGCTTGGTAATATATAGGGTGTGGCAAAGTAGGTTTACAGTTGTGAGTATGCGAAACACAGAGTTTATTCTTGTATCATTTATTATTTTCCATAAGAACAACTATAAGCCCACTTTTGCCCCACCCTCTACAAGGCACACTTAAAACCTGCCAACAGCCTCTCGTAGCAACTAGAATAAACCCTAACCCCTTACCATGGCCTCCTTGAGCCTCTGTGAGCTGGCTGCCGCTTCTCTATCTTTCTTTCTCTTCTCTTCTTCAGGTTCCAAATACTGTCCACATTCTGTTCCTCAGATATCCCAAGCTCTTTCCCTCTTCCTAGCCTGCTGCCTAAAACCATTTTCCCAGGTCCTCACGTGACTGACACATTCTCATTATTTCATTCACTCCCCAGTGCGTGGCGTGTCTTACTTTCTCCAGAGCACATCCACTATCTGAAATCATCTTACTTGTTAATATGTATGGTGTTTCTTCCCCCTGCCTCCACAACCTCAGAAGGTAAACACCACGTAAGGGCAAAGGCCTTGTCTGTCCTGCTTACTACTTTATCCTCAGCACCTAGAAAATCCCCGGCATATAGTAGGTACTCAACAGTCACTAAGTAAACAAGGCTAGTCATTGCGCAGATAATATTATAAAACATCCAAGTCCCCGGACGTGTTGGTGAAGGCTTTCTACACACATGTAAGTTGTATCTATGTAAGGCAGCCTTTTACACATAAATACCTTTGGAGAAATCAAAGCTCAAACCAATTCTTTACTTTTATACAATATTTCATATGTATCCAAGTGCCTTTACATACATGTTCACATCTAATGATGACAAACAGATGGGATCATCCTTCATTTTCGTTTCAGAGAATTGCCTGATTCTTAGAAACTTTAAAGGGATGTTCCAAGGGTGAGAACCCGACAGGTGCTGAGTTCAGGACTGAAATCCTAGCGCCGGTGCCAGTCCTTCTTCGGGAACCTTTAGAGGTTGGTCTTCTGAACACCTAAGTGCCGAGATGGGTCAAGAGTGAGGGGCACCGGTTTCACCACTCAAGAGAGTCACACCCATACAACCCGAGTCAGCATTTAGTGGGAAGGGCAAAGGGAAATCACGAGAAAAATGAATTGCTAGGAGTGGGCCCTCTGTTGCAAGCTCATCGTCATAGTTCTCAACTGGATCAATTTTGACCACTGAAGGCCATAAATACTGCAGTGTCCTCTTCCTCTACACTAATCTCGATTCCCATGAACAGAACGGTCACATTTAACTTCGCATTTTCGAGAAGCACCAAGTGAGAACAAGTACACAGTCAGAAAACCTAAGCAGCCATTTCACTTTCCTGAAGATGCCATTTCTAAAAGTAACCCATGAGCCAGCAATGGGCCTCCTTAATCCAAGCTATGAGGACCCCCTTCTCCCCTTTCTGTCCTGGAGGGAATCAGATCTGTGGCTTGGTAGGGTAATGACCAAGCTGTAAATCTCCGCAGATTCCCTGTGTGAAGGAGGCAGAGTCCTGTGTTCACTGAGATCAGCATGTGCTTTCCACTGAGGATACAAGAGGGGACCGAAAAGGGGCCACCCGGGAGGGGCCTCGCCATCAGCGAAGAGATGGTTTGTGTTTTCTCCACTCAGTGAACAGAGAAGTTCACTCGAGCCATGGACTTCCCATTCAAACAAGAGATTGCTGTCCAGGGCAGATGTAATGACCCATATATTTTCTAGGTCCCAAGTGGAAATACTGAGGAAACCAGAAGGTTCAACGCCAAGTTTAAAGGGCTCCTATTTTGCACCCCCTGACAAAGCTCAGCTATAGGTTACACCAGGGCTGTAGTGATGCCTCACCCATTTCAAGTTAAATCAGCCCCAGGTATGTGATGGAAACTAATAATACAGGTGCCGTTGTCCAGAGTCTCTAAGACACAGATTTTCCCACATTTTAAGTAAATTGTTTATCCTGCTTGCTCAATATACCGACCTGAAAATTCATTACAAAATGGCATTACATGTACAAATAAAATATTAATGATGAGGCTATATTTGCTAGGTTCTTTCACAGGATAGATAAATTCTAAGCACTGTTGCTATAATTAGCGTTTTTCTCTATTTTAATTGCTGGTGACAACATTATGAGCCACCTAACATTTGAAACTCATTTTGTTCTCATTCTTCAGCTCATTAGTGATACAATAGTGAAAATCATTTCGTTATTGGAAAACTGAGAGGCAGCAACAGGAACCAGAAAGATTGCTGCTTTATGTTTCCCTCTAGGGGATTCTAAAATGTTAAAGCTTGTGGCTAATTAATCTTCTGTAACCTCTTGGTGAGGTAGATAAGCAGACGTGTCGGAGTGGAGGTGATTTCTCCAAGATAACTCAGAGCAAAGGCAGCCAGGTATGCAAGTCCAGGTTAGTCAGGGCTCAAGGTCACTGTCAGATCTGAATTTCCCTTGCAGCATTGTCTTTCCTGTATTACATCCATCAAACAGTAGAGACTAGAACCAGAAAAGTGCTAAGTAAATCATGGTCATTAAACTTGACTAATAGTAAGAGATATTTAGCTTATCATTTGGCCTTTTAAAAATCCTTTGGCAAGGAAAATGTCTTTTTTGTACTAGGTAAGGTGGTGGCTGATGGTATGAGTAGGTGGGGGTTAGGAGAGAAGCAGGCTTTACATATGCTTTCAAGTGCATTTCTGGTCATTTGAGTATAGGATTGACTTCCCAGTAAAGATTAAGTAAGTATAACGTAATTACCAACATCTCTCCCCCATTGGTAAAATTTAAACATAAGCACGCATTGTATGTTCTTTGTGAATGTCTGCCAAATCAAATCAAACAAGGGAATTGGCCCTGCTGGCATGGCTCAGTGGTTGAAGGTTTACCTATGACCCAGGAGGTCACGGTTTGATTCCAGGTCGGGGCACTTGCCCGGGTTGCAGGCTCGATCCCCAGTAGGGGGAGTGCAGGAGGCAGCTGATCAATGATTCTCTCTCAACATTGATGTTTCTATCTCTCTCCCTCTCCCTTCCTCTCTGAAATCAGTGTGTGTGTGTGTGTGTGTGTGTGTGTGTGTGTGTGTGTGGAATTGTATATTCCTTAGCATACTGCAAATGACATGTAACTGAAATCATTCCAATTTGGTAGCTGCTATCAAGGTAAAAACGCACTTCACAACACATAAATATCCATGAAATGGATATCCACCTCACTAGCTATGGTGTGTGCATCTTTTAAAGCCCAAGTCTCTATCCCTGTACATTTCCCGTAGCCAGTTCGTATAGGCTTAAAACAAAGAACTGCCTCGCCCCAGCCTGTCTGAGGAAATGACTTTCAAAAACGGGTTTGAGTGTCAACATCCCCAAGAGATTCCTCTGAATGCCCAGAAATGGAAATATTCTCTCTTATGTGTGAAAAATGCCAGAGCCTATCCTTTCTGGTTCTGTCTTTCCTTCCTTTTCTTCCCCTCACGCCCTGCCCCCCCCCCACCTTTGGGGTGGGGGTGGATAGAGAGTAGGCTTCACAAAGGATATTTTAAATGACTTCTCAAACGACCTATTAGATCCACTCGTCCTGGTCTTTAGACACCTGTGCCCTGAAGTTGCAAACAGACTTGGCGTCTGATTGAGAGAGAGCTGTGACATGATTGTGAGGTGGGTGCTTTGCAAGACTGGGTTATAAATGCGTGTTCCTTCCTGCCCAGTGATGTCGTGTGCCTGGGAGGACTCCACTCCGGGACTGCAATGTCACGCTAAGTAGGACAAATGCAGGAGTCATAGCTACACCTTGATGATTGGTGGCACTTTCAGAGCCCAACAACAACAGGAAGTGAAAGCAAGCCTAGGAAAAGGAAAGATGTTTTTAAAGTTTATCCCAGACTCAGTGCTGCTGGCACTGTATCATCAAAGGACACTACGACCATCATGCTGCTGTGACATTTCACTGTTGTCTAAATATTTCTTCGGATGCTAATTTATTCATCTCACAAGGGTGTCTATTTCAGTGGGCCCCACATGTGTTTATTTTCAGGGCCTAGGAGACAAGGACAGCCTGCATCTCAAACCTTTCCTCTCACACACAAATGGGCACGGTATTGATTAGCTGGGAGGCCGGCGGGTCCAGACCAGGCAGTCGGACAGCCTAGGGGTCCGCCTGGCATATTGATTGGGAAGCGTGTTCTTTGCTTTCTCTGGGCTGGAATTCAAGGCAAAAGAAACTGAAGGCTGGTGAATTTCTGTGATCTATCCGCTTGAAGCTCAGTGTGCAAGGGAATGGGTTCTGTAGGTAACTCCTTCCCCCACCCCCATTTTCTTGGGGCTTGAGTCTAGGACCACTGCTTTAGCCCGCCAGTCCCCACAGAGCAGCGGAAGCCAGAATCACCTGCCCTGTGTCTCCCTGGGAGACGCACTGGATTTACACCCTCAGATGATACCCTGTGAGTTTTGTTTATGAAGGACTATTTTAAGAAGCCAGCTTTTCTCACTGCGAGATTTTTCACAGTCTGCCCTGCAGGGGAGAGGAGGAATGCAGAGGAGATTAATTAACCACTGAGGTGCCAGCCATTCCCAGGGAGGCCTGGCCACATCCTGGTAGGAATAAAGGCCACTCCATCGGCAAATGCAACTATGGGACCACCTTCTCAACCAATGAGCTGGGACTGTAACTCAGCATGATGTCCCAGAACCTGCAATACATTGTTCCGTTGATATCTCTGCATCGGACCGGGACTGGGCATGTCTGGTTTGGTATTTGAATTTCATTGACCTAGATCCCATATTGAATGTGTGCCATACCTTGCTCATTCATAGTTACATGGGGTTTTCTATCCCTTCCATCCCACTTCCTGACTTTTTTGCCTGAACTCTTTGTTCGAAGCCTCAGATGCTCCTAAATCAGGAAAATGATAAAATTATTCAGGATGAGACATGGAGCTCAAGGTGAAATTAAATCGTATTAACGTTTGGGGTTTTTAAAATGAGTGAGTTGTTAAAACTGCCATCTCTGTGTAAATTGCTACTGGCATACAATTTTCACATGAATCAAGAGCTATTTTTTGAACCATTTTTTAAACAACACATCCTCGTCCTGTGTCAGCCGGTTTTCCAGTTGACCGGAGTTAACCATTTCGGAATATTTTCTACTTTTGTGTGTGATTGCATGCTGAGCCCACAGGATTGCTTGGAAAAGAGGCACGGCCAAGGATTAGGGAGTGCATTAGCAAAGTGCACGTGTTTCTTTAACTCAGACCTGGGGAGAAGAAATGCAGCGTGAGGAATGGAACAGAACAGGACCCCCAAACAGAGAGGACATGGGGAGGGCTGGGGATAGAAGGGATATAGAAGAGATATGATGGGTGTCTTCAAATATCTGGGGTGCTGCCATGATGAAGATAGACCAGTTATGTCATTTGTGTCCTGCAGAACAGAATGAAGACCAAGGGTGGTCGCGACAGCATCCGAGACTTTGGTTCATCTAAAGCTGAGGTTTTGTAACAAAGAGACCTGACCCCACGGGCTGCGTTTTGAAGGGATGAGCTCCCTGATCAGGGATTACTCATAGGGAAGCTGCACAGCAGTCCACAGGGGATGGCTCAAAGGAGATTCCCATACAAGGAGATCTTTTCCTCAAGGTCAGTTGAAAGCCACTGGCTGCCTCTCCAAGCCATCATGGCCACTTTGCAGGAAAATGGAGAGAGCAAAGAACGAGAGGCCAAGGTGGCCACAAGGCCTTTGCCAACCAAGTCATCTGCCCTTTTATTTATATATTTTTATTGATAACAGAGAGGAAGGGAGAGGGAAAGAGAGATAGAAACATCAATGATGAGAATCATTGATTGGCTGCTTCCTGCATGTCCGTCCCCCCGCCACTGGGGATCAAGACTGCAACCCAGGCATGTGCCCTCATCGGGAATAGAACTGTGACCTCCTGGCTCATAGGTCGATGCTCAACCACTGAGCCATGTTGGCCTGGCTCGGCTGCCCTTTTAGGTGCCCCTCTGGAATCCCTGTCAAAAAATGTCTGCTTATATTTTGGGAACCAGAATTCTGACACTAGGATACTCCATCCGCAAGAGAGAATGGCAAAGAATGGATCACATTTCACTCTGCAAAAAAAACTTGGGATTGCATTAGGAAGAAGGGGAGAAGGAGACTGAGAAGGTAGATTATTCCACAGATATCTGTTGACTGCCTGTTGGGCTCTGGGTTCTGTGTACCCAACGGTCAAAGGTGGTTGCTGCATGAGGCTGGTACTTGAATGGATTGGGGAGGGAGTTTGTGACTGGCAGGTTTGTGCCTGTCTCTTCGAATCCATCTGGGACACAGAATTCAGTCAATATTTTATGTCAGGGCAGGTCTTGGGCTGCTTTTAGCACAGATCTCTAAAGCACGAAAAATCAAAGCTGCGGTAGATTTTTTAAAGGAAACATCAGCCTCTAAAAGATACTGAGGATGGGTGTGGAATGTGAGGAACAGAAAGAGACCCCAGGGAAGGGCTATGATGCCAGTTATTTACCCATCACCTATGACTGAATGCACGCCAACCCTGAGGACCAGAAGACATGGCGTGAGGGCATGCCTGCCTCGGGGTCGGAGAAGAGCAGGCTGGCCTGTGGCTCCGGCATGCCCATCGCTCTGTGTTCACAGTGACCCCAGCTAAAAGCTGACTAGCTTGCCTTGGAGCTCCAGGCAACCCATCCCCATGCAAGGTGGGCAGACGCGGCACTTAGCAAGGCTCAGATTCCTCTCCTTGGCACTACACTCTGCCCTTCCCCCATCAGAGAAGTGCCATGATATTCCCATGTGCCCACCAGGCTATGAGCCGCTGGAGGGCAAGGATTTTGCCTTGCTCATCTCTCGGTCTCTAGCACCTGGCACATGGGGAGCTCTGAATGCCATACTTTTAAAAAATTATATTTTTACTGTTGATTTCAGAGAGGAAGTGAGAAGAGAGAGAGAAACATCAATGGTGAGAGAGAATCATTGGTAGGCTGCCTCCTGCACACCCTACACTGGGGATTCAGCCTGCAACCCGGGCATGTGACCTGACTGGGAATTGAACCGTAACCTCCTGGTTCAAAGGTCAATGCTCAAACACTGAGACACGCCGGCCGGGCTGAATACTGTACTTTTAAATGAATGGAATGAATGGATATTACCTGATCATCTCCTTCCCTCCTGACCACCCCCAATGCACATAGTCACACAGTCATCAACAGATGACTGAAAAACCGGTGAAAGAACAGAAATCAGTTTCTCTGGTCAATTCAGGCAGAAGTGCACCAAAAGTTATTCCATGAAGTGTCTTGGGCTGAAAGCCACAAGCTGAGATTTTGCTGCATGGGTTAAAGACGTTATAGCAGGTCACATGAAGACAAACTCCAGTGATTATCCAGATTATTTAAGTAAAAAAAAAGTAGAAAAGATAAAAAGGAAAAAATGTGGACCTACGTTATTCATAGATGTTTGTCCATTGCTGAAAATTTTAAATAGACCCAGCCCACCCATCCAAAATACAATCCAAGTACTAACACAGGTCTTACCCTCTCATTGGCTTCTTTCATGGTTCTTTAGCTCTCCGGCGCTGAATCCCAACACCAATACCTCACTCAGGCCTTTGCTTTGTGGGATACCAAAAAAATGCTTCTTTGACCTGACCTCTCAGTGGTGCCCCCTTCTGGTCGCCAGTGGATGTTCACCCACTGACTTCACACAGGTCCAGCTGTGGACCAGAGGTGCCCCCACCTTCCAACTTGACACTACACACCAGCAGCATGGCTGGTCTGCCTCACTCCTGAAAGCAAGACATTGAACAAAACCCACTGACTTTGCTGGGCACAGTAACTGGATGATAAATTAGTCCACCATTTCCCACAGCTTAAAACCTATCCCATAAAGAACAGGTCGTGCCCTAACCAGTGTGTCTGAAGACTGCCTATAAGCAGAATGAAGCCTCATTTTGGATATGGGAACCCAATGCAGTTAACTAACGCAGACTTCGTGAAGTCCAAAACAAGGTTATGGTGTAAGTCTTCCGTCTTCAGTTTTATGAATCATTATTCTACTTAGTTCATTTTTCTATGGTCAGTTCAAGAAACAGAATCAAAATCAACAAGAACAAATTCTTTTTCTTCTAAATTCAAAGTCAAACTTCCCCCCAAACTTGGGTGAGCCTCCCTAGCCTATTGGTGGCGGGCAGCTCATTTAAGATCAGGTCATGGCCAGATAGTCAATGTCAAATGAATAGAGTCCTCCCTTCTTTACTCATGAGAAAGAGACAAATGGAATTAAGTGCTTTTAAGCCAATTGACATGGAACCTGACCTGCTACGACCTTGAGACAAAGTGCTTCCCGAAACTGTGCGCCCTAGGCACCCAGCTGGCCTCACCCGCGTCCCGGCCCTGGTTTATGTTTAAGAGGAAGAACCTGACTGGGACTGAGAGGAGCGGGTGTTTCTTGGTTAAGATCTGAAGGAGGAAGAAGGGCTATCAGGTAAGAATGGAATTATGGGGTCCTCATCTGTTTCTATCACTAACCCATGTGCTCTCTCAGGAGAGGCACTGTCCTTTGGTGAATTCCTGGAATACACACGGCACATCACAAGGGACGCTCACGGAGAGGCTGTTGAGTACATGCCTGAACAGTCATCCCAGCATCAACATCGCGACTTCCTTTTTTAGAGTAAGGACACTGACCTCCGAGTAGTTACATCATTTCCCCTGGGCCATAGGGCTAATAAAGGATTCCAAACCACATCTGTCTCATTTCAAAGCCACCCCTCGATATGATGGTCTTTTAAGGCCACTTTATCTCAATTAACTCTGCTAGCTTCAGAGGCAATGAGTTAAAAGTCATGAAGAACGAGAAAAGTGAGATTAGTATTCCAAAGAGTAGCCAGGCTTACAATAATGCTATTGCACTATGGAGACGGGGCAGCACCCTGTGTTGAAAATAGCACCCCGGCATCACTGGAGGACTGACCTTAGACTTTACATCCAACGCAATGCAACTCTGTATAGACCCAACCACCTGTTGTGGCCAGGAACTGAATTCCCCGCAGCTCTAAAATGCTGTCCCTGGGAAATCACTTCTGAGGTTCCTCGAGCTGTCAGCTTTTCATTCCCATGAGTTGTAATGAATGTGAACATGGGGATTTGTGTACTTGGCTGGTTTAGTTGTCTCCTAACATCAGCTAATGACAAATCTCACAGCAAACACAGCCTGCTGAGGTCTGTGACCTCTGAGAAAGACGGGGAAATGGGAGTAATGATATAGCAAATGCTGGAGAATGACTTCTTAGATGGCATTTAATATTTAATTTTTCCTAGTGGTTTAATTGCATTGGACACTATGAGTTGTAAAACTGTGCAGTTTTTAGTCCGTTGATTTGTTTGGAAGGGAAGAATGACTGAGAGATTTAATTGACAGACAACTGTTTCTTTTGAATATTTAATTACGACTTTGTGGCACTTGTCAGAATTGCCTATCTGGCTTTTTCCTAATGTGCCTGTCAGCTGTGATCAACAAGCCATTTTCTGTCAGCGTCACTCAGAGTGATGGAGCTGGCCACTCACACAGCCTGGTAACCCCAACCGCAAGGCTGGCTTTGTGGTCTCCTCGTCGTTGTCTGCAGACCCCAGGAGACAGGCACGGTGGCCTTGCTGTACTTCAGTCATCCCATCTATGACGAGATGCTGTCAGAACGTCACCATTTATTTTTTTAATATGTTTTTGATGTTTTAGAGAGAGAGAGAAAGGGAAGAAGGATAGAGAGATAGGAACATCGATGAGAGAGAAACATCAACATCATCGACTGGCTGCCTCCTGCATGCCCCCGACAGGAGGTGGAGCCCACAACCCAGGCATGTGCCCTGACCGGGAATCGAACCGGCAGCCTCTTGATCCTTAGGTTGATGCTCAACCGCTGAGCCACACTGGCTAGGCAGAACTTTCACCATTTAGAAACATGAAAGGGGTTGAGGAAGATGAAAGAGTTGTGAACGAATAGCAGGAACCAAGCCCTGGGCAGGAGCAGTCGTATTTCTGGAACACGGGGGGGTCTGATGTTGCCACTCGGGAGCAGGCTGCCTCGCCCTGCCTGGCATGGAAGTCTGCCAAGCACAGGCCAGTGGTCCACAGGCTGGTTGCCCGAATGGTAGGTGCAATGGGAGGGCCCCACCAGGTCCAGAAATAAGTCATTGCACACACCAGATGCCCAAACTGCTCCTCGGAACGAGAGGATGGCCACTCCCTTTCAAGCTACACATTACTCCAATGTCCATGCACTAAAACATCAGTCCTTAGGAAGCACGCCTTCCATCATGGGTCTAGAACATTCTTCTAAGGAAGAGAAACCATTCTGCACTTACTGCTGAGGTGTCACCCTACCGATGGCCACAGTGGAGTCTTTTTTTATGCAAAGTCCTTCCTAATCTGTGGATGGTGGAAACACATTTTCATTGGACATCGTGCAAAAAAAAAAAAAGACCTTGGTTAAGGTAATTTGGATGTTTTTTTTAAAAGGTTGAAAATATCATTTTAAACTCTAGTTAATAAACTTTGTGGGGGTTTTCCAGGCTGATTCATGTGGGAGGTCTGCCCTCTTTCACCCACCCACCCCTTTGGCTGTCTTTCTGCCTGGTGACCAGGTGTAATGGCACCTCTGCCAGCCATCCTAGGCCCGTGGTCGGCAAACTGCAGCTCGCGAGCCACATGCGGTTCTTTGGCCCCTTGAGTGTGGCTCTTGCTAAGCCTTAGGAGTACCCTAATTAAGTTAATAATGTACCTACCTATATAGTTTAAGTTTAAAAAATTTTGCTCTCAAAAGAAATTTCAATCGTTGTACTGTTGATATTTGGCTCTGTTGACTAATGAGTTTGCCGACCACTGTCCTAGGCCATGAGCAGACCTTGAGGGTGGGCCCCAAGGAATAAGAGCCCTAGGACACCGATAACACTATGAAGTCACCACATAACACTATGAAGTCACCACACTAGCCCTGACTGCCCATCCCTAGATAATTTCTATGTGACATAAAATAGACTCCAAGTTCGTTCACTCCACTGTTATTTTAGTTCTCCATTACCAACATCCAAATGTAATTTCTGATCAATACCGGCTGCAAAATGTACTGCTCCTTGAGACACCATTGCAACTCTTATACTTAATGATCTAATCATCGAAGACAGGCAGGGCCATTTTCATTTTGTGGTTTTGTGGGGGTTTTTGCTCCATACTTGAGATTCGGGGACCACAAAGACCCGGATCATAATTTATAGCACTGGAATAAAGGCCAGGCAGTTTGTATGGCTGAAGAAGATCCGTGGAACTATTTCCCAAAGGAAGTAACAGATACTTTCCTATTTATAACCCTTTGGACTTGCACCAGGCCTTATGGGATTAAAAAGCCGTTCCTGAAGGTGCTCAGTGGAAGCCAGATGCCATCGCCAGGGATTGGGGGAAGAAAGGAAGGGGTTGAACTTAATGATGTTTAAAATCCCTTCTAAAAACAAATAAAATATCTTCTTGTTTGAAGCTTATGACTCTGTGACTCTTGACATTATAAGTAATTGGTTAGATGTAGAATAATTGAAATCTAAAAAGGAGAGAAGTCCAATCAACCTCCTAAATCTCAGGAAGGAATGCTGGACATTGACATCATGCAGGCCTCATCCTGGATCTTGATCTCAATGAACCCAGGGATCTCTACTCCATCCTCGTAGCTGCCCAAGTCAGAAAGCCCACATGCATTCCTGTCACTTCTTTCTCTCTCAGTCCTCATGGCCAAGAGATTGCAAGTTCATATAAATATCCTCACAACTCTCCACTTCTGTCTTTGCTCCTTCCACTTTGGTGCAGGGGACACCGTTCCTCATCTGAGTCATAGTAGCCTCCCTGCATCCACTTTCAATCCTTTCCGATCTCCTTTCTGTCCACCGGGTTGCCAGGTGGTGCCTTTCTTACCATGAGGGCTTACAACCCATCAATGAACATCCGTAGCTAACACTGCTCTTGAGACAAAGGCGGAACTCCCTCCTGGACCCACCTTTTAGATCTCCTGTCTCCCTCCGATGGTGCCATTCTTTAGATCTCTCTCTCTCTCTCTCTCTCTCTCTCTCTCTCTTCCTCTCTCTCTCTCTCTCTCTCTCTCTCTCTCTCTCTCTCTCTCTCTCTCTCTCTCTCTCTCTCTCTCTCTCCTAAAGCCACAGTGACCTTCATTCAGTTCCTTGAAGAGCTCATGCCTTTTTCTGCCTCTGGGCTGTCTGACTTTCCCTTCCTTCTTTGCCTGAAATGCTCTTCCCTCATTCTTAGCTCAAGGACACTTTCTTGGGAAGGTTTCCTCTGCCTCTCTTAGGTATCACATTTTAAAATTCCCCCTACTTTTCTAAGAAAACATATACCATTTTGTGTGTGTGTGTGTGTGTGTGTGTGTTAGTTCATTTCCTACCTGACAATAAATGCTTTGAAAATAGGGAATTGGTCTGATTTGCTTGCTCACTGGGATATTCTCAGCAGCCCATGTTTGATAAATACTTATTTATGATGGAGAGAGGGAAAGAAAGCAGGAGGGGGTATAGGGGAGAGGGATAGCAGAGCGAGGGAATTGCCCAGGGCTGGTATTCACAGCCAGATGGTGGTTCTGGCTTCTTTTAACAATGAATGATAATAGAATTTTAATGTCCAAGAAGGTGAGATAGACTTGATTTGGACCAGGTTTGGATTGCTGCTTCTACCAGACTTCTGGCCTGTTTCTCTCTGGCTCAGATCCTGAGTGAGCTAAAAATTGCAGTACCAGCAGCTGAACAGGAATCGTACCAAGAGAAGATGACTTAATGGATCTGCCAATTTGTAACCCCAGTGATCCCACATAGAATCGTCATGCCAATGCGATGCTTTCTTTTATTCTGGTAAAAATACTCATGGCTTCCATGATCTTTAAATAGATGGTATCATTAAAGAGGCAAATACCAATTTTATTAAATATAGTTATGCTTATTGCTTATCTATAATAATAAAAGCATAATATGCTAATTAGACTGGACATCCTTCTAGAAGACCTTCCGGACAAAGCCAGGGCTGCGAGGGAAGCCCGGGTCCTGGGTGTTGGCAGCCAGAGGGAAGCCTAGGTCCTGGGTGCTGGAGGGAAGCCGGTGCCAGCAGCCGGAGGAAGGAAGGCCTACTCTTGCACGAATTTCATGCATCAGGCCTCTAGTTTCTTATAAGGAATATGGATAAGGCTGAGTTATCAAATAAACATAAGGCTCTGTTGATCTCATAGAGGAAGTTGACACAAATATTGAATTGGATAGATGATAGATTAATAGGTAGAAAATAGAAGATAAGTAGACTATAAATAGAAGATAGGTAATAGATAGTTAGGAGATAAACAGACAGACATGTATACTAGTAGTGAGTAGGATTTTTGAGTCCTGTCATTCCTTTGTGCATTTAATTTTGGGAATGGTCTGGGAGGAGTAATGAACAACATAAGAAAGAAGGATACAAATGAAAATATATGCTTAATCTAATATATTTTCTGTCAAATTTTTATCCTAATTTTGTTTGAATACCCCAATGGTGGGGCACTCACTCCATTCCAAATAGCTCTTTGCCTTTGACGTGACAACTCTGCTTATAGGAAATGTTTGTTTTGGGCATGATAGAGGCAGCTGTCAGGGTTGTATGCCTAGGACATCCACGTCATCATTTCCAGTGATAGCACCATTGCCATCACTTTAATCCCCATCATCCCCTTTCTCCTCCCTTGCATCATCCCCGCAAGACTTCCTGGTGTTTCTGTAGCTCTGTGAGCTAGAAGGAAGATGTCGTTATTTCTGACTAGAGACACTGAGGACGTCACAGTGGAGGAGGAAGTGAACTGGGAGTTCAAGGGCGTGATTGTAAGGTTGACCGCCACTGCTAGGAGGTGAGATGCCCACATGATGCCCTTCACTGTATTTTAACCTTCAGGAATGTCCACTCATACATTTCCTCTCCAAGAGAAGAAGGGACTTTGGTAAAATGAGTGAGCACAGGTGCTCTGGAGCCAGAGGACTTGGGTTTACCAGGGGTGGGCAAACTTTTTGACTCGAGGGCCACAATGGGTTCTTAAACTGGACCGGAGGGCCGGAACAAAAGCATGGATGGAGTGTTTGTGTGAACTAATATAAATTCAAAGTAAACATCATTACATAAAAGGGTACGGTCCTTTTGTTTGTTTGTTTTATTCATTTCAAACGGCCGGATCCGGCCCGCGGGCGGTAGTTTGCCCACAGCTGGTTTAGACCCTGAGGCCACCACTCATTAGCTTATGACCTGTGCTCAATTCCATCATCTATAAAATGGGGACTGTTATAATGCGGGGGGGTGGGGGGGTGAGCATGGACAGAGATGATTCAGGAAAAGTCTCGGGACAGTGCCTAGCTAATAAGTGTTATGTTATCATGCAGCTTGTAGTGGAAACTTTGTGAAGGCGGAGACCTCCATTCTCTCATTTCCTGCCAGATCTCCAGCCTGAGAAGGCGCCTGGTGCATAAATGCTGCTCTCTAAGTGATTAGTGAATGAAAGCGCAGAGCCCCTGGGGAGAGAATGGCCAGAATGAAAAGGTAGGCAGTAGGCTCCAGCCAAAGCAATAGCACACAGTCCGATGAATGAAAGTGTCTGCCTTTGATATTTGAACTGTTTGAAAGAAAATGTTTACTACAAATATCATCTCTCCAGGATGGTGTATTTTAACAAAAGAACAACTTCTTTTGTTGAATGTTCTCTTGACCTTTAAAAAATAGCTAATGGAGACAATATTGCAACTCCATTGAGTGACTATTTTGATTAAATGTTGAAAGAGAACATGTATTTCAAAGCCCACTTCTTTCTCTTGAACCAACACTTACTCCAAACGATCCACTTGGAGCACTCATACCAAAAAAATACTTGGCATTTATTTGTAACGCAATTGATGTTTTTAGTTTTCTGGTTTTCAGTGTACACGGTGGTAAAATAACTGGGCTATAGAGTGCAAATCACTAGCCCTGCTGCTTACCTGATCAGGAAACACGGACCTCAAAGGTTTCTCACCCTCCGAACACTGGGCAGCCACAACCCTGGGCTGTTCATTCCCTAGAGGGGTTCTTCCCTCTTAAATGGCCAACTTCTCTGTCATCATTTCTAAAACTCTGATGAGCAAAGGAGATTGGTTATTAGCAGGCTGACTGCTAACGGACGCCTGCACCTGCCTCTGGTGGAAAGTGGGGTCAGTCCCCAGGAGAGGAGGAGGCAGCTCTTCTAGCACCCCAGCACCTGCTCCCTGGATCCCCAGCATTCCTCTTCCCAGACCTTAAAGGGCAGTTATGCAAACAGTATCTTCTGTATATAAATTCAAAAGCCAAGGCAACTGTGCACAGAAGGACCAGGGTGGGAGCAAGGAATCCCCATCTGACGGCCTCCGATCCTCTAGCTCCGCTTTCTAAGTCACGGGCATTCCAAGTTTGAAGGGATGCTCAAAGCCACCAAAGGCCCCTTCGAATCAAAGCCAGGGTCCTGCCTCCAGGGTCCACGGTGGGGCAGGAGAGTGACTTAGGGCTGAAGAACTTTCGGAGGAGTCACCTAACAGTCTGCAGGCTCTGCCAGTTCCGGCAGACGGGCCAATGGCTTCTGGGGGGATCACTTCTGAGCTGAATGTCTATCAGCCAGTCAGCCCCTCCTCTGCTCCAAGCCAAGCAAGCCACCCCTTTGCAGCAAGCTGGTGTCCCTCACGTGGTTCCCAAGCCCTGCCTCTGGTCCCCTGCCTCCCTCTGCCCTGACTCCCACGGCTCTCCCCACAGCTCACTCTGCTCCAGCTCTCTCTCTCTCCTAGAAATCCTCAGAGCATCCCCTCCTGTTCTGACCACTGGCCCTTCCCTCCACCTGGAATGTCCTTTACCCAGAGACCCACATGATCCACTCCTCCTCCCAGTTTTGGCTGGAATGCCAGCTTCTCAGAGAGTGCATTTCCTTAAAATCCTAATTTAAATGTGTAACCTCTTTACCACATGGTGTCACTGCCCGCCCCGCATTCCTCTGCCCTTTACATTGCACTATTTTTTAAAAATCACTTTCACCTCTTACCAATCCAGATAATGTGCTTAGCTACACTGCCGGCAAGGCAGGCGCACAGATAGGAAATTGAAAATTGTGTCCATTTTTCACGACTGTATCCCTGGAGTGGAGGGCAGTGCCTGGCGCGGGCACTTGGGAAATATTTGTTGGATGATGAATGAAGGAACTGGGTTCCATCAGTAACTGGGTCGTGATGTTTGTTGTCCTCAGACAAACACAGGCTTCTTATCTAGGTGTTGGGATTAAACACAGAGGCTTCGAAGAAGAGGCCGGGCATTTGGGACTGGCAGGCTTGGATCTGTATTTCAGGCCCAGCCCCCACGACCTGGCCATGTGCGTAGACAAGTGTCTCACCTCTTAAGCCTCGTGTTTCTCACCTGAAAAGTGGGTGTCATCGCCCGCATAGTGAACTGTTATTATATGGAATACGATATTTTTATAAAGCACCAGGCACCTAGGAGGAAACTAGTTAACTATTATTTTTGTAATGGTAACAGCTGGATAAAGCTAGCTGTCTGTTATGAATTGTTTAAAGACCAATAGCCAAAGTTACAGAGAAGATAATAGGCATATCTGAAGTGAGTTTCAAAAGTCCCTGTGACGTTGATTAGCTCCTATCTTATCCATCGTCCATTCATTTTTACCTTTTACTTCATCGGGGCAATTGCTGTGCATGTTTGTTGCTAATGGGATATATACTTTCCATTATTTCTTTGGAGACCTGCTGCCTGGTTTGCTCACCTTTTTTGGGTTTCTGCTCAAATACAACCTTATCAGAAATACCTTCCCTGACCCATATGAAGGAAGAAGAGCTCCTCACTTCTCCCATTCCTTTCTTATCTTAATCAGCCTTATTTTTCTCCATGACACGTTTCACCCGTGCACAGGAAATGCTATAATTTTTTACCTTTTTGTTTATTATCTGTGTCCCCATAGGGTGATGGAGTCTATTTGGTCCACTGACGTATCCCCAGAGATTACAGCTGTGCACTTACTGATTTGAAGTGACTGCTCTTGATTAGGCAATTGCCCAGGAATAGAGTTTGAAGACTTACACAAATGGCCTGTGCCTCACCCAGCAGAATGTGCCACGGGTAGGATGCCCATACATCATGGTGTGTCCAGGACACTCCAGGTGTATGCCTGTCTCCTTTCATTCTCAAAAACGCCCGTTTGCAAAATAAGGGCATTGCCACAATAGCTATGGAGTCCAAAAGAACTAAGTATGACACATAACCCTCAGTAAAGGAACACACAGTCCAGATGAGGAGGAGAAATAACTATTGATAGTAACAGCTAACATGTATTGAATGCTCATCATATGCCAAGGGCTCCATGTAATTACCTCTCTCAGGCACAACAACCTATGAAACACACAATTATTACCCCCATTTAACACAGGAGGAGTGTGAGGCTTAGAGAGGTTAAGTAGCCTTATCTACCCACAACTAGTTAAAGGCAGAGTTTTCCAGTTTCTAAAAATTATTTTAACCCTAACCATCTTCCTGAGAACAACAGTCCCTTAAGCATGCTGTGGAATAAAATTAATTGAGATGAGTTGGGGAAAAGATCCTAGAAGCAGACCTTTGCACTGCTGGGTTAGAGTACCAGGCACCATGGAGGGGCTTTTCTGTGTGACCATCTTTTACCCAATGGCCATCCTGAAGGTTAACCGTCCCACGTTTAAAAATTGGTGAAGTAGAATTCAAATCTAGAATAAGCATATTTGGGGGGGGGATGGGAATATGAACAGGATGGTATTAGGCATGAGTCACCGTGGACTGGAGACCTATGTTCCTGGCTTCCGGTATATTTTTACTGCCTAATGTGGCACAAAGTGTACGTAACTCAGCGTTGTAGACCAAAACACACTGCACTCACTCACAATCACCATCACCTTACATTTTGGAAGAACACCTTATTTCATTTAGACATTAAATGAATATGCCTGGAAAAGTAAGGGTAGATGAAACCCTGGTTAACAGATTAGCTTACGTTTATTCCCTACTTCAGATGTTGACCAAAGTTTGTCTGTAGATAGAGTGTCCTTTTAAACCACTCTATTCTCTGTCCTCATCACAAAAAGGGTTGCTGAGAGACAACTTTGTCCCCCCACCCTGAAAATAGTACTGAGAAACTTTATAAAGTTATTCCAGGTAAAGCCACCTTCTGTCTGAATTGGGCTACTCAATTTGGACCTAAGCAACTCTTTTTCCCCCTTTTTTGGTAAAGTGAAACAGAAGATAACATGGGCTTCCTTGGGTGAGTCACGATTAAGACGTCAGTGACTTGGGGAAATGCTCCAATTTTGGGTGCCTACTGGACTTAGGCAACCCCGAACAGATGCATTTGAAGAGAAAACAAGCTCTTGAGAAGATGCTATTTTCAGCTCAGTAACTAATGATGAATCCAAATGTTTCTTCAAACCCGATGACCCAATAAAAATTGCCATAGTAACTATGGCATTGTGGGACACCTCCTTCACGCTCACACCACACACTTCCTTAGGAACTGCTGCCACCACCTCCGTGACAGCGCCATCTGCTGGGGAGGGAGGAGGAGGAGGTGGCGGGGAAGCTGGCGAGGACAGGTGATTCTGATTTGTGGGAATCACTGGGAGAACGGAGTCTCGGGCAGAGATCCAGGGTAGAAATCATTCTCTGTGGTTTCCACCATGATCGACAAGTGGTTCCAGCCAAGAGCACCAGGTGAGACAAGACTAGAGCTCACACAGGGGCCCTCTCCCGCGGCACACACCGTCGGGTCACCGTCCTCGGAAGAAGTGTTTCCTGCCTCCTTTCTTGGCCAACTCCCCGAGTTCTTTAGGTTTCATTTAAGTATTTCATCCCCAGAGAGATTGTTCTTGAACCACTCGATCTACATTAAGGTCCCCACTGGATGCCCCATAGGAAGGAGAACTTAGTTGTCCTGTTGGCCACTGGAATCTAAATCAGTGCCTTCGTCCTATTTGGGGCTCAGTAAATATTTACCAAATGAATGAAGAAAGGAGGAAATTAATCATGAGACAGTCACCATCACCATCCATCTAAGGGACTGGATGGTACAAACTAATTAAGTCCATTAATTAAATTGATCATTCAATAAATTTATTCATTCAACAAATACTGAGTCTGGCTGCATTAGTAAGGGCAGTGCTTTCTGGTTGTTACAGTTCGATCCTCTGAGGAATAGGCTCTGAGAGGGAGATTGCTGTGTAGGAGGCTTATTAGGGGATGCTGCTGGGATCAGCACCCATGGGACAGAAAAAAGAAATGGAAATAGACAAAAGGACATGGTGAGCTGTGATGCAATTTCAACAGTCCCATGGGGAGTTCTGCATCTGGGAAGAACCTTGTGAGATATCTGAGTTGGAGTTACGAGCATTTATATAGTATGTCCATGTACATAATGACCTTCTATGACCTTGAATGAGAAGGCTCTCTTCAGCTCCTCAAAGGGGGCTGAGAGCTGAGGGCTGTCCGCCAGCAGCAATCCTAGGAGAATGTTCTCTGTACTTCTTTCCTGAAGGCAGATGCAGTGGCTCAACTCAGGATCCACCACAGTCCACCCCTTGTGCCACTAGGATCTACCTCACACAGGTTCTTCTATGATCCTTGGGGCCTCTCGTCCTTGGGGACACTTGGGGGGGATAAATTAAAGTCCCCACTGCTGCAGCTGGTCCTGGGTCCCCAAGTGGTATATACTGTCTTCCTCCTCTTTCTCCCAGATTCCCCTCGCCCTCAGCCAGCCCCTCTGTGGGACTTGGTGGTTCACCTGATGGCATGGTCCAGAGTCTAACCTGTCAGGGGTCTCAGCCTCTGGTAACCATGCCTTTCTCAGGCCAGGATATAACCCTACCCAGATGGGAACTCTTGTCTACTGCTGCCTTGGCATGAGGAGCCCAACGTGCCAGATTTTGTAGTTAACGAGACTCCTGCTGGGTCACCCGGAGGGGGCACTCAGCCTGTGGAAGGTGGAACTCAAAAGCTCCTAGGCCCAGAGTTCAGGGTCTGTCATCACAGGCTCCCCAAGTGGGTCATCAGGAGTAGCCAGTCCTGCTTCCTTGTCTCCCTGACTCCTGCATCCCACCGACCAGGGATGCGGGACTCGATGGAGGCCTTTGATTTAAAGTGGGCACTGAATTCTGGAGGGGGCACCCCATTCTTGGAGAGCAGTGCCTGCAGGACAGCAGCAGGGTGCTCCCTCATTCTGGGAGTGGGGTCCTGGGGTCCGTGATGCCACCGCTGGACCCTATAGACTCAGGCCCGTTCCCCTCCACACCCCCCACTACCACAAAAGATGCCCTTGGGCTGACACAACCCGGCTGGAGGTGCCTACAGTATTGTCCCTAAGCCACACTCTCCTACACACACCTTTCCCCAAAAGTAGAACCAAACTACCCCAGGCTCCATGTTTAGATTTTTCAAGTTAAGCCTAGAAGCAGAAGCACTGGAAGGCAGCTGACCCAGGTCCCGGCTCTTCCCTACCCTCCGTGCCAGGCACGAGGATGTGGTGAAGGTGGCAGTTTCATCAGTGACCTGGCCAGGAGGGTTCCTCCCGCAGGGCAGCAATTCACCGGAGCCCGAGAGGCTCCAGCGGACCCTTGGCCGCCTCCTCCCCACATCCATCACACACTTTAGACGCAGTGCCTGACAGGCCCGAGATAAAGAGGGAGGAGAATTGAATCAGTGTCCACTTTGGTCTTCAAAACATATCTGATTTGCCTGCCTGTGGATACGGATGACTTCATTTCCTATGCAGTGTTGCAAAAAGCCCAGTCTCCATGGGGAGCCTTCTCAGAAAGACACCCTCCTTCTCCTCCTCCTCCTCCTCCCCACCTCCTTTCTGCCTCCCCTTCCTTCTCCTCATCTTCTCTTCCTCCTCCTCCTCACCTTCCTCCTCCCCCTCATCCTTTTTCTTCTCCTCCTCCTCACATCTTCTTCCTCCTCCACATCTCCCTGATCCTCCACCTCCTCCTTCTCCTATTCCTCCTCCTCCTCTTCCACATCTTCCTTCTCCTGCCCCTCCTCCTCCTCCCCCTCCCCCTACCTGCTTCTCTCCCCCCCCCCCCAGCTTCCCACCCCAACTTGTCATTAACTAAAATGCATATTAACTAAATATAAGTGTGAGAAAACTCCTCTTGATTTTCCTGGTACCGTCCACATTTAAAAATAAAGTTCTGTGTCCCAGGCAAACTAGGGCAATTGGCTGCCTTAATACCACATACTAGCTTGGTGGCCTTAGGTAATTACTTATCCCTGGGAGGCTCACTTTTCTATTCTGTGAAATGGAGCTAATAAGACCAAACACAGTCACTACTGGATTGTGCAATGGCCAGAACGCGTGTCTGGTAGGCAGTCGGGTGTGTAAACGGAAGTTGCCAAGTCCGTGCATGGAAGATGGCAGAGTCTAAGCAGTGGTTGCCTCCAGCTGCAAAGCACTCTTGGAACAATTTTGGCAACTGTGTTGTCTATCTCTCTGAAGGCAGTGGAATGAAAATAGATGTTTACTCTCTGAAGCTACTTTGCATGAACATAGTTTATAGTTTGTGCTACCACCTGTTATATTTCTCATATTTAAAAAATTAACTTCATCATTTTCTTCTTGCCTATTTTTAAAGGGATTAATCATTTTTTTCTCACCTCCAATCCTTCCTATTTTTAGCCTTTAACTTTTGTGCTTCCTCCTTAATGTCAGAGTTTTTTTGATCCATTTTTTAAAAAACCTTATATCCCCATTCTCTTGTTCTTTTAATTCTAGTTTTCAAAATGCTCTCTTCTTGTTACCTTCTGAAAAGCCTGCCTTTCCCTCTCATTATTTTGTCATTTCTCAGGACACCATTGATTGAACTCGGGCTTTGATGTAGGTTTTCCATCATTTACTTTTTCTTGTCATGGGATGCCAGCTGAGCTCAACATGCCCGCATCCTTCTCTACCTTTGTCTTAGATTTTCACTGAAGTGTCCTATCCTTTATTGCTCTGCTATTTTTTAAACTTCCTTGCGTACTATTTCTAATTCCCTTTTCTAATTCAGCATGGCCTATTTATAAAGGGCAGGCAGGAAGCATGGCCACAGGGCCGACAGCTGTGGGGAGAGCTCACGCCCTCGCAGGGATGCTGGTGGTACTCTCTACTCCTCCGTCTGGCTTGCTGACTCCTACAGACCCTCCCACCACTTTCATCCCATTCTCCACTGGGTCCTTAAAGAGCCAGCTTCACCTGGGCCTTCACTCTGCCTCCTGCCACATCACAACAGGTCTCCTTAAAGCTTAAGCCTCTCCATGTCGTTTATCTGCTCAGGTGCATAGTGAGCAGTCCTTTCTTTGATTATCCCACAACATTTCGGGAAAATAGTTCGGTTTTGAAGGCCAGAAAAATGAACTGGGCCAAATTCACATGACAAATGGCATGAATGGGAGCCCAGATCTTTAGTCATTGGGCTAGACTGCGAAGCTCTACATAGATCAGCAAACCAAACTATGTGGTATCTGCCCTCTTAGTGAGGGAATGACTTGCTTGGTCATGGGGGGCGGGGGGATGTTAGAGATGGGATTTGAGGCCTCTCTGTCTGAGCTGGCTCCCTAATCCCCCTCCACCGTTCCCTGAGTAGCAAATAATGCACATAAGCATTCTTTTTAAAACAGCATAAATACTAAAGATCTTAATACTTTATGGTCCTCTGGAATAGTTTGTAACATGAAGGATGAGAATCTGTAATGCACAATTTATAAAAGAAATAAAAGATACATATTACACCATAGACTAGCATTTGGGGGGGAAATGGCCTTATATTAAAGTATAGAGTGTCCCCAAAAATGTATACACACTTGACAGCTGATAGCTCAATTGATTTTTTTTTCTTTTCAGATTTAACCCATAGGAATTAATTATTCAAAGTGTATATACATTTTGGGGGGACACCCTGTATATATCCAACAGTCATTGGATATCTGTTATGTGCTAGGCACATTCGTATATATTCACTTGTATACTAACTATATAAATAGATAGATATACATACATGTACATTACTTCTGTGAGGCAAAGGTTGATTCCCATTGTTCAGATGAGAAAGTTGAGGCTCAAGAAGGCATAAAGTGACTTGCCCAAGGTCGGATGCCTAGTAAATGGTGGAGCTGAGGGATGCAAACTCGGGTCTCTGGTTACAGAAGCTCCAGGTGGGTGCAAAGGCCTTTGGTGGGTGGCTGCCGCTCACTTGGCCAGGACCCCACAGCACCCGAGCGCCCCCTCGGGGTTGCGGAGAGGATCACAATCTCCCTATAGTCCCCGCAGTCTCCAATGCTTGGGCTGCCCTCCTCTGCAGCCCCTTCCTCTGCCCAGTGTGCAGCCACTAATGCTCACGTGTGAAACCAATGAAGACACACCTAAGTCCAAAAGCAGAGAGGCCTACACACGGGCACATTTCTCCGGCTGTGAGAATGATGTGTGAAGACACGCCAAGAGCGCACGCTTTGGGTTAAGACTCCGGCTGGGAGAGTTTGGTGCCTAGGAGTTGGGTGACAGCGCTGGAGGTGAGAAGCAGCAGACACTGTGATATCTTTTCTCGAGTTAGCACATCAGGACTTGGATGCTGCCCAAGAGGGCCTGAAAGTACAGGTCAAAACACAACATTGCTATTCAACTAATACTTTCCCTGGGTCTTAATAGTCTCTTCCCTTCTTCTCACCTGATTCCCAGCCCCTTAAAAGGCCAAAACCTTCAGCTCGTGGAGAGGAGAGGTGAGGTGAGTGTGGAAGAGAGAAGGAGCCCCTTGTCTTGCTTCACGCCTCCGATCCAGGTTCAACACCGAACTCGGGGATGGAGAAGCTCTACGTTAGATGGATCGGCCATGGGAGGCCCCTCGGAGGGGCTGACATCTGCCTCAAGACCTGAATGAAGAACTTGGTTCTGCTCACCTGCTACTAAGCTTTGGGATTATTCCCTTAAGATTTGCCGTGGAAATGTTTATTGATTTTCTCTCTTTGCCTCTACACAGCTCTTCTTTGAGCCGCCTGACCGGGCTCTGTCTGCGATTCTGTTGCAGGTGGTGGCCCAGGTGGTGTTATTCATGTGCATGAACACGGCTGGGATCTTCATCAGTTACCTGTCAGACCGCGCCCAGCGCCAGGCCTTCCTGGAGACCCGGAGGTGTGTGGAGGCCAGGCTGCGCCTGGAGACGGAAAACCAAAGACAGGTACCGATGGGAAAGGCTGCGAGTCCTGTTGAGCTTAATTTCTGCCCCAACACATCTGGACTTGCCAGTGTTCTCTCAAAGTGTGTGTCACGGGGTTGCCAGGTCTAAAATAGTTATGGGAGATCCTCCACACTCAAATAACTGTTCCTTCAAGAAATATAATGATTCTAGTCTCAACCTGATTTCCTGCTGCTCTTGACTGACATCTATGCTTCAAGGCTATGGTTCCTAAAAACCATTAAAATTCTCCTCTTTGACCCTCCTGTTTTTGAAGCTGTACATTGTTATTTCAGATACAATTTTTTTTACTAGCAATTCAAATTGTAGTAAGCACACAGAAGAATCTTGAGGTTCCTAATACCTGAATCTCATTTTCACAAAAGATGACCGAACATAATAGAATTGATGGAACATGACAGGGCTCCCAGGACGAGGGGACAGCAGGTCAGGTCATGGTAGGAGCTGTGAGTTCAAGTTTGAAGACATTAAAATAAAGGAGTTTCTTGGGCGGATGTTATAAGAATTTTAAAAATAGCTTCAAATTATATGTTTCACCAAAATAAAATTAGCTTTCATAGAATAAAGATTTTCCCCTATCAAAATTATTCATCCATTAGAAATGTGTGCCTATTTTAGCCTCTGAGAGCAATTTTCAAAGAGGAATAACAGGAAGATGTTGAAAATTGGTTATAGAATCAACATATTTTACGTTCAACATGTTTATGTGCCCTTTGGAATTCTATGTTCAATGGATATGTTCTACAATACGAGGCTCTTTTATTTAAAGTAGTCTGTGGATACACACTTGTTATTTTAAGCCTTATGCAATACTGGTATGAGAAATTATAAAGAAAGTAGCTGCAAAAGACACAGCATTTTCCTCATCTTCATTTGATCAAATCATCAGTAAGACATGGATCTTTGGAATGGGGAAGCCAGGTCTGTGTGGTAATGGATGAGGCAGACAGGCCGGGTGCCACCTGCCAAGACGCAGCTCCCACCGCCATGTGTTACTGCCAGGGGCACAGAGGAAATGGCTGAATGCCAGCTCCTCCGTGGACTTCTCAGGATCCAGAATTAGGAAATCTCTAAGTTCATGTCTAAAACCAGTATGGAACCTCATCACTGATTTATTGTAGTTGCCCCGAATAACCCTATGGAATAATTTAGAGGAATAACTTTGAGAAAGAATGCACCTTGCGCACCAAACATGAGGCTCTCCGGGGACTATACGTTGTGTTCCTTTGCAAAGCAGAGCAGCCGCCAGGCGGACACGTCACTCTTTCCATGGGTCCTCTGCCAATTCAGAGAATGCGGCCGGATTAATAATGTATCCCGCTCTTCTCCACGCTCTGTGGCAACCAGAACTGCAACTGTGGGTGAGTTGTCTGGGCAACTCAGTCTTTTATTTAATGTTCGTGAAATATTGGAGACACTAAAATGATTGCCTTGTTAAACCCATAAGACTTCTTTCCCACCCTTCAAGGGGAGTGTCTTGGAGTCACTGTGATGTAAAAATCTAACACTGGTAAAAGGACCTTCCTCTATCCCCTCTAATCTTTGTATCTTTTTAAGTTGGTGAAAAGAAGAAAATCGTAATATACAGGAGCGAGGACAGGTGCCAACTGGAGTGCAGTGGAAAGCTCACTGCAGTTCATGCCACAGCTACCTTACCCCCTAGGTGGGCCACCTAAGCCACTGAACTTTCAGCCCTAGATCCCTCACCCACATGTGGGGCGATGTCTCTCTTCCCAACATTGTGCTTGCCTCAAATGAGATAATGTGTATAAAGCAATACAGAATTATGTCAGCCTCGTTGTAAGAAAAGATTATCTTTTGGTGGACGATCCCTTGTTCTGAGGATTCAGTAAAATGTGCAGTAGGCGTGTGACGGTCCTGTGTCCACAGTGATGGGAAAGCATTTCTGGGACCCTCTTCCCTCAGCAGTCCTCTCTGAGATAGCTGGCTCTGCATCTTTCCGTTGACACTCGATCTCTGCTTCGGGTTCCCATTATCCCTGAGAACCTCAGTGGAGATGGTCAGGAAAGTTTTTTTGATGAGACTGCACAAGATTTGAAATCTTTGCCTAGTGACCGACCATCTCAGTGAGCTTAAGCAAGATCTGAGTCTTAGTTTCTCCATCCGTAGCATGGAGATGATAATACTGCCCCCTCCCCGCTCCCCGAAGAGGTTCCTTGTGGTTAGAAATAGTGTGTGTAGGGCCCTTGTGGCTCAGTGAAGAGCGTCTAGTAGCCTGATTGTGCATAATGGTTTCTATGAGGCAGCCAACATGGCAGTCCTGGGAGGACTCATTTGAGAACACGTGGATGGGCTTGACTCGGCTGAAACCCCAATTGGCAGTTATTCATGGGGGAGGGGAATCAGGTCGGTGGTCCTCCTCAGGACACAGTGATCAGAGCTCAGCATTAGGCTCCATGTCTTTTAAAGTATCATGTGTCATTAACAAATTCATCCCCACTTAACTCTTACCAAAGCTAATTATAGTACCATAACCGTTAGAAATTCTATACTTTGTGAAGGAGACACTGTCCCGAGGGCTTAAATGACATCAGATCCTTTTTCCTTGGGAAATGATTCCAAAAGAGACCAAATGTTATTTTTTAAACACTTCTAAATGCAGAATCAAAAGGCCTTATTTCACAGAAATGTTCAAGTTTTGTGTGATTTTTCAAGCACTGGCTTTACCTCTTGATAGGATACAAAGGAAATATGTAACTTACTATGTTCATCCATGAATTAATTTATGTATTGAGGGTCTAGCGCAAAGCATAGTGATTAATCACAAAAACAATATGTAATTATATATGTGTTTTCCGATGGTCTTAGGCGACCCCTGTGAAAGGGTCGTTCGACCCCCAAAGGGTCGTGACCCACAGGTTGAGAACCGCTGCTCTAGAGACCTTGCTTTTGTAGGTGTGATGTGCACATAATGATGATTCCTTTCTCCACGTGGTGAGAGTGGAGGGTTAAGGATGAACAGGGCTTCGCCCAAGGCAGAGGAAGCCGAGGACCTGACATCGATGCCACTCCTCTCAGGAAAACCCTTCAGTGGCCGCATTCCCTCCAAGATAAAGTCCAAACCCCATGCGTGACCCAACAGGCCCTCCAGGACCTAGTCTCCGTGTCCTCTCTCCCAGATCCTTCTTCGCCGCCTTGCCTTGCACTCACCAAACGACCACTGGCTCCCTGGACTGCTGTTCCGCTTCCCTGTGCTATGTGGTTCTTCAGCCTGAGAGGCCACCTCCCTCCTCATGTCTCTGCTCTGAAAATCCCGCTCCCAGATCTCTTCCTCCATGAGGCTTGCTTCTCCCCGGGTTGAATGAAACGCTTTTCTCGTATTTCCAGAACGCTGTAACGTTAACTCTCTTATAGAACCATTTAGAACCTTTACTAGTCTGTATTTCTCTCCTTGGCCAGTAAGGACTACTTCCAGGCAGCTCCTCCTGTGTGAGTTATCTGCTTCCCGGTATTTATTCAGCACAACGGCTGCAATATAACATCTTCAGATTGATGTTTATTAAACTGAGTTTTATTGAATTCAAATGTTAGCGCCTTGGCTTCACTTCTACCTACAGGAGGGTCGTGTTGAAATAATTCTCCTGTGTAAAAGTCAAGACCTTTGTGCCCACTGTGACCCCATCAGAGACGTGGTGGAGGGCGGACGCTTATCCAGTGCAGCAGAGCCTGGGGCGGGCTGAGCCTGTGTCTTGCACAGACCTGCCAGGGGAATTTTCCATCTGGAAGCCACATCTTGGAACATCTCTCTTTGGGGAGTTAGATTCTAATTATTGTAGTTTTGGTAATTCCGCTGCTCCTCCCAAACGATCCAAATGGCCCATATTTATTTTAAATATTTAAATGAATTAATTGTTTTCCTTTTAGCTTTGAGAGTTGCCCAAACCATTATGGTAATCATGGCATTTTGGAGTCTCAGAAGCTCTGGGGGCACTGGAATAACGTTTCTTTTGATGCCATATGTTGCAGCAGCAGGACAATTTATTATTAAATGCGGCAGATGTTCCAGCTGTGTTAAAGCAATTCTGTTTAACTTTAACATCTTTGTTAGACAATATTGATGTAAGTTAGTGGTTCGGACAATAGGTTGGATGGGAAAGTTGGGTTTCCTACTGTGTTCCGAGTTGGGTGGTTTGATTCATATTAGTGCCCTATAACATCTAGGAAATGGTTTTTAAAGCTACAGATAACTGTTAACTGCTAGTGAGACAGAGCCTTGTCATTCATTCATTCATTCATTTATTCAGGAAGAGTCAATTCAAGGTTGACCTGAAAGTGGCAGAATCTCAGAAAATGTGTGGGGTTTTTTGTTCCAGGTCAATGGGTATCTTCATAATCCGAACACTTCTTGGACTTCATACCATCAAGCCATTTATCTGCTTTTCTCCATCTCTTACATTCAAGACCACCCCTGTACCACCCATCTGTCAGGTTCACCTTTTTCTGTTATAAATATATTTTTTGGAACTATTCTCCAGTTTGTACTGGAATTTCACGTACAACGTTCATGCCATTTTCATGCCATTGCTTATGTTTTTCCTGCCTATCTGGTATAAAGCTCCTTTCATCCCCTAAACCTTATCCACTCTTCAAGGCTCAGCTCAAATGTCACATCTTCTGCAAAGACCCTCTCTGTTCCCCCTGCTGTGACCTCCATGAGGGTTTCATTCGTACATTGCTTTATGCAGTGATACCTTTCTGCATTCTGCTGTGCTCTTTCTTTATTTTTCCTTCTATATGATATACTCTTTGAAGACTGGATATGTTTCACTCACATTCTTCACTATAGCTGTGGATCCAGAGTGGAGAAACCCACGCTGGGAAGAAGAGCAGAGACAATGACTAGACAATGCTATAATTGTGTTTTTCAAATATTCTTTCTGTCAAAAAATATTTGTGAATGAGTAGATTTGGGAAATACTCTCCTCTTTGGATCTGATTTCTGGGGTCCTTGTCCTCCAAAACCAGGAGTCCAATGTCTTCGTGTCAGTTAACAACTTTGTTGAACTTCCTCCACCTACCAGTCAGACTTCACCTTTTATTATTCCTTTACACAAATGACTTCAGTCTAGGGAGAATCCTGCCTAAGCAAATTTAAAAAAAAAATTTCACTCAGAGGCATCGTCTTCATCATCATATTCCAATAAGCTTCTCTATCTTTGTGCTTCATTTCTTTCATAGCTTCCTGTCATTACTTTCCATAGTTTTGTTTTCATTTCTTTCAGGTATTTTGGGGAAAGCAAGTAAATGTGATGGAAATATTCTACCTCTATGTCATCCAAAAGCCACTAACCACATGTGACTATTGAGCAGCCCATGAAATGTGGTTAGTGTGATTGAGGAATTGATTTTTCTTTTCAATTAATTTAAAAATAGCCATTAAATAACCATTTTTGTCTCTTGTCTCTCTCTGAGTGATTTATCATGACTCAACCTTTGCTTCTGGATTGCCCCCATGTCAGCATCTCTTACACCATGTTCTCTTCTGAGCTCTAGATACCCGTCATCATGGACAGCTTCATCGGCGTGTCCCGCTGGTATCACTGGTCAGCCTGGTCACGAGCCTCTCATCCCCCTAAAACCTACTTCCTTTCAATATGACACATCCTTGTACCTGATTCACCCACCTCCAGTGGTGCCACTTCCTGTTGATGCTGTCTCTACCATTTATGTACTAACTGTCCCTATCTTTCTTTTTCTATTACTTAATCCCTCCCACAAAATAGCTTTCTGACTGCTGCTAACCAGTCGTTAACTAGGGTAAACTGCTCTAACCACCTGAAGTCAACCCTAAAATCCTTCCTGAAAAAGAAGCTGTAGTTCGCTTTTTCCCATTTTCTTTATGAAATAGGAGAGTTTGTGGACATATCGAGCCTCATGGGAATGTAGGGAGCATGAGCCACTGCTTTCTCTCCATCCATCTTGTCTCTCTATCTCACATAGAGCAGGATTCCGTTGTACTATATTCATAGCCCCTTAGCCTTCTTGTGGGGTAAGAATGTGGATCCTCTCCTCCAGCAGGGAGCCCACTGGTTCAGTGAGCCCCACAGTGGCCCACCTGCTCTCTCTCTGGCTGGAGACCTGTAACCAGTACAAAAAGGAGGCCTAGGAAGCCCATGTTCACTCACTTTGCAGCCACAGTCCCCAGCAATGAAGTGGCTGGTCTTGATTGTTGTATGCCTCTCGTGTCTATTTCTCAATGGGTTCACTTGAGAGGTGAGGCGTGTAGCTAATTCAAATCTCAAAACCCAATGAGTATAATGCCTGCCAGGACCGTCTCTTTAGTGCCCAGTTTACTGTAGAAGACCTCACACTAAAGCCTTCCTTCCATGATAGTTACTGATTACAGAATACAAGCCATGACCGGGCTCCAGCCCGACCTTTCAGTCATGTCACTGGCTACCTCCATCCTTGTGCTCTGACGCTCCACCAGACACAAACAGGCCCCCACACTCTGTGCCTTCAATTTTTTGCTGGTTTTTCCCTGTTTACCCTCCAGATCTAGTCTCTATTCTCCTCTGCCTTTCTCTGTGCCCCAGGAGGCTAATGTCTATGGATGCATCAATTGGCCGTTACCCTCTAGTTTCTGACTGGGTTTGCCAAGAAGGCTCTGAATGGAAGGGCAGGGGTCAATGGATTTATCTCCCCATCTCCTACCCTGCCAGGCTGTGCAATGCCAGTGGCTATATGTTCAGACCAGAGGCCACAGAATCTATCCGGCAGCCCTCAGCCATAGCTACAGGATTGCCAGGTTCCAGAGGTGTTTGTAGATCCACTCTTCCTAGCCTTTGGGTGCTTTCCCACCCATTGTTGGGTTTCTTAACTCTTCACTAAGCTCTCTCCCATGACCTCTTTGGAGGTACAATTGGGTCCTGCTAGGACCCTCAATGACATGCTCCTTTTGTTTTCTTTGTATGAGAGGCGCTACTCCCATCTCCCATGTGTTTCTGAGGGAGGTCAGTAGACCAGAAGACTAGGAGTCAGAACAACTCTCCTCATCCTCCATCCCAGTGTGGGTACTGAGCACCTGGCCTAAATGTGCCTCGTCTAGATTCAGATGCGCTGTGAGAATAAAATACACACCAAGTTTTGAAGACAATACCAAAGGGGGAAAAAGGAATGCAAAATACCTCTTTTTTACATACTGGTTACATGTTGATTACACATGGAAATGGCAATACTTGGGGTGCAGCCCTAGGTGCTTGTCCCATTTCAATTCCCAACTTGCTGGTGTGACTCTAAGCAAGTTGTTGAACCACTTTGGACAAGAGTTTTCTCATCTCTCAATTAGAAATGATTATTCTTGTCCTCACCCCTGGGGCAGTTCTGAGAGACAGATACCAAAATGCCCGAAAAAAGTGTTCTCTCAGCTGTAAAGAACCCTACAAATGTGAAAATCTCCCAACCGGATGCTCAGATGCCCCTCCTCCAGGAAGCCTCCTCTGCTGTGTCCAGTCGAGAGCTATTTCTTTTTCCTTGGCACTCAGAAATTTGTAGTTAACGTGGGGTTTTCACACTCTGCCTGGTATTGTGGTTGGCACTGTGATTCCCTCTAATTGCTGGTAAGATTTAGAGCAGTGAGCAGAGGCCCAGTGCTAATCGTCTGTGACCCTCCTGTAGCAGCTGACTTCACCCGCAGGTTTGTGTTTACCCCATGTGGGTGGACCGCCAACTCCTGCTCTCCATCTGGCGGCCTCGTTCTCTGCAGTTTCTCCTGCCCACTGTTTGCATTTTGGGGCATGGTGGAAGGAGAGAAAGCTCTGAAGGAGAACAAACCTGGGTTGGATTGTTACCACGATAGCTGGGTGACCTTGGGTGTGTCACTTAAACTCTCTGAACTTTGGCTCTTCCCTCAAAATGATACCCTCCTGTAATTTCAAAGTGGATCCGAGGAAATCAAGCAGTAAAGATGAGCACTGGGGCCTAGGTTGGGCGGCTCAGTTGGTTGGGTCATTGTCCCCTCCACCAAAAAGTTGTGGGTTTGATTTCTGGTCAGGGCACAGACCTAGTTTGGGGGTTCAATCCCCATTTGGGGTGCATACAGGAGGCAACAGATTGATGTTTCTCTATCTATCTCTATCTCTCTAAAAATCAATAAAACCTACCCTTGGATGACTTGGGGATGGATCATACTTGGTCCTTGAACTTTTGAACCACTTGGGCCATATCTTGAGTTTTATAGCAGAACACATTCTATTTCTAGTAACTACAGGTTTTCTTCTTGCTATTTGTGTTCTTACTCTGATTTGGCATCCTGGGAAGTACTAATTGCACCCTGTGCTCACTTGCATACAATTAACATTTCCAGAGGCAGTTTAGACAGAGGACATCCATCACCATCACTGCCCTACCACCTCCACTCCAGCCGGAGGAGCTAGGGAGCAACCAAGGAGCCACGTGGGGGCCTCTCTCCCATAAATCGGTCCAAAGAAAACGGGCTGGAAACCTAACGCGGCCCAACTATAAAATGCTGAAGGCCAGGCATGCCCTGTTGCCTGATGTAGTTGAGGGCACATTTCAAAAGTGGTAGTAAACAGGGCAGGTGGAAAATAAATTACGTATTTTTTAAAGTGATCCATGCCTAAAATAGCTTATTTCAGCTGGATTTGAGTATGGGTCCATTGACAGGAATTCTATATTCTCTATTTTGCATAAACCACATTCAAAATAAAAAAAGTATACATAATAAAGAAATACTCCTAGAACAACCTGAATACAGAACCATTCTAGAATCACCTGCTGTTTCTAATATTTTGCAAATGTCTTGCTCATGTGTAATTGGAAAGCAATTATTTTAGAAGGAAATTGAGTACTTATAAAGAGTTTAACTTATCTTTCATAGAAACAAATGCTTGCTTCCTTTTTACACTCACATTTTGTTTACGCCATACTCAGTTAAATGTGATCAGGGCAATAGCAAACACAACTGGTAGCAGATTTGGAAACAAACACTGCTGCCTCCTGGTAAAGATACGACGGAAGTGTGGGGCACACATGGGGGGGACGCCAGACAGGGGCCGGCTAGCGATGAGTTTTTCGCATGTTGGAGTCTCCATCAGGAGGACAGTCTGTTGAAACAGTTAAATGGAGGTCTACTGTGATGCAGTGCCATTAAAAAATTATTTATGGAAAGTCAAAGGACTCCACATTGATCTTTTAAACACACTGCAAGTAGTCTTCATTAGCGGTCAGAGTCTACAGAGTTGAGACATGCTGAGAACTCTGCTCTCAAGGCAAGAAGAAACACAGAGACTCACAGGGCAAATGCCATGCGGGGAAAGAGGCAAAGACTGGAATAGAGGGATCTACATGTGCAGCTGGAGCTGAGATTGGAGAGATCTACAAGCCACGGAGCACCAAGGACTGCTGGTGGCCACCAGAAGCTAGGAGAGCTGGGCCACGGGTAGTGCAGGGCTTCTAGGAAGGTACCGTTGTTTTCTCACAGGGGTTTTTATGTTCTCCTGGCTCCTCCCAACTCAACTACTAGTAAAGACTCCAGCTTTGTGCCTACCCACCAAGTGCAAGCAACCGGTAACAACTCCAAAAGATACTTTTCCAAAGAGTCGACCCCTCCTCCCAAACCAGGTTTAGACTTGCTGAGTTCCATTCTTAATAGGCTTCAGGCACAGTTTGATCCAGGGGCTATCCAGAACACTTGGTTGATGTCTCTTCATTGTTTAGGCCTGAGCTGAGTCATCAAAATCCAGTAAAAATTCCACATTAACTGACTTTTTCTTGGAGCTTTAATAGTAACAAATGTATTATGACTATTTAGTCAGGTGACTACATTATGTAATGTAGACCAAGCTCTAAGTTAGGTACCAGAAATAAAAATAAGATGAGATTTTTTTTTCATAGTAAACTGGAGTTTGACAAGCTTGGCCCTTTGCAACTTGGAGTTATATGTGTCATGTCTGATATCTCTCCGCTGGATTGTAAGCTTCTTGATCAATAGAGGACTCAATATTTTCCCCCATAATATCTAACATGGTATGAGACATTCAGTAACATTCTATCAAATGAATAAAATAACGATTGAATTAAGGAGCCTTTCCCACAAATCCCTTCCCCAAATATGGGAGAAATAGAGGTCCGGTGCATGGATTCATGCACCGGTAGGGTCCCTCGGCCTGGCTTGCATGGATCGGGCTGAAACCTACTCTCTGACATCCCCCTAGGGGTCCCAGATTGCGAGAGGGCGGTTCTTGGGTGATGCACCCCAGAATCAGGCTTCCTCTTCTCTGGTTCCAGGTGCATCACCCGAGGACCACAGCTGCCAAGTCACCACAGCTCAGCAGCTCCTGAGCGTTTCCCCCTGATGACCAGTGTGCATCATAGCTACCAGACGGTCGAATGGTCACACTAGGCTTTTATATATATACTAGAGTCCCAGTGCACAAAATGAAATTCGTGCACTTGTGGGGGGGGTCTCTCAGCCCAGCCTGCACCCTCTTGCAGACCAGGAGCCCTTGGGGGATGTCTGACTGATGACTTAGGCCCGCTTCCTCTGGGGAGTGGGCCTAAGTCGTCAGTCGGATATCCTTAGCGCTGCCACAGAGGCAGGAGAGGCTCCCGCCACCGCCGCTGCGCTCACCAGCTGTAAACCCAGCTCAGGGCTTCTGGCTGAGTGGCGCTCCCCCTGTGGGATGGCAGTGACCACAGGGGGCAACTCCTGTGTTGAGCGTCTGCCCCCTGGTGGTCAGTGCTCATCATAGCAACCAGTCATTCTGCCATTTGGTCGATTTGCATATTAGCCTTTTATTATATAGGATAGATTATTGACAAACATTGAATAATTTCCCTTCACTCCTTAGTCAATGGGATGCTGGATTTTTCATTTACAACAGAGGGTGTTCCTGTTGAACTCTCTACTCACCAACTCCTCTTTCTTCATTCCCATTGTTCAAAACAGCTTGCAGGTAGCTCTATGGGAGCCTCTTCTTTTATATACAAGTTGCCAAGATGTAAATATTTCATCTTGACACCTCCTCACTCACCAACAGTTCAAAGTATTTTATGTCTCACATCCATTATCCTGGTATCTCTGTGGAATATGCAAGACACAAGTGGTGCCCTGAGCTGACTTCTATATGAAGGCCGTTCATATTTCATTACAGCCATTTTTCCGTGTCTCGGCCAACTAGGCTGCTTGCATGATAAAGGCAGAAGTGAAACGTGTCCCCGACTCTGCCCCGTGCAGAGCACAGTGTCTACCACTGGCTTATCCCTTAGGACACGTGTGTTTGCGAAATAAGTTTACCAGATGTATGAATGGGTAGTAGATCGTAATCCAACACAGGTTACATGAAGATGTGGGAAAGACTGTGACATGGGAGTCAGCCCCATGTGGCCCATTGTGCCCAAGAAAAGGATGGGCCCTAAATCGGCCTCCATAGCACAGAGGCTGGACCACAGAACTCACTCACTGATGGACCCAGAGGCCTGAGCTCACACCCAGGCCCTGCCACTTGCTCTGTGTCCTTGGGACAACTCCCTAACCGCTCTGGGCCTCAGTTTCCACTTCTGTAAAGTATCAATAATAAGCATAGCACCCTAGCTGGTTTGGCTCAATGGGTAGAGCGTTGGTCTGTGGACCAAAGGGTCCGGAGTTCGATTCCAGTCAATGGCATGTACCTTGGTTGCAGGCCCCATCCCCCCAGCCCGGGCCCTGGTCAGGGCTCATGCAGGAAGCAACCAATCAACGTATTTCTCTCACATCGATGTTTCTCTCTGTCTTTCCCTCTCTCTTCCACTCTCCCTAAAAATCAATGGAAAAATATCCTCGGGTAAAGATTAACAAAAAACAAAACAGCAACAAATAATAATAAACATATCTACCTTGTGAATTGTTGTGAGAATTAAGTGAGATGGTTCGTGTGCAGAGCTGGACACAGTAAGTGCCCAGTAAGAGCCGTTGCTGGCAGCAGGGCTGTCAATATCACTGCTACTCCTTCTTAGACATTTGCTTTGATCATGAACTACTACATTCCACATTAAAAAAAAAATCCTCAGCCTACCAGACACTGAGTTGACTTTAAATCCATATAGGGAGAAACCAATTGAGGTGTTTGGAGTATGAAAAGATGGGAAAATCAAAGGCAACTGAATTACACCTTATGTTGTAAGGGGTAGCTGGTGTTTTCGGGTTGAAATAATAGAGAGAACTAATAAATGAGTGAGTATTACATGTATTTTCCGGGTAAGCCATACTGATTATGTGATTTTCTGCTTTTCAAATGTAAATGAGAAGTGTTTGATAATTGCTCTTCTCACAGGCGGAAAGCTGACATAATTAAACACTGGCTTGAACAGTGATGATTCAACTCATCAGCCACTGTTTTGATGGGCTGGGAGGAGGGGGCTGCAGAGACCACAGGCCCACACCTGACCTGCGTGCCTTCTCCAGGCAATCTGTGCAAGTGCAGCAGCAGCGAAGGGGCCACCAGCCATCCGCCTCTGCCGTGTCCTCCAGCCTCTGACCTAGTTTCCTTTGGCGAGCTCTGGCCTGATAAGCCATGCCTTTTTAAAAATATATTTTTTTATTGATTTCAGAGAGGAAGGGAGAGGGAGAGAGAGAAAGAAACATCAATGATGAAAGAATCATTGATGGGCTGCCTCCTGCATGCCCCACACTGGGTATTGAGCCCACAACCCAGGCATGTGCCCTGACTGGGAATCAAACCGCAACCTCCTGGTTCATGGGTCCACGCTCGACCACTGAGCCACACCTGGACAAGTCATGCCTTTTGAGATGTAGCAGAAGCAGGGTATGTGGCGTGGTGTCCTGCATTCATGCATAAAGTTGGCCTTGAGCAAATTGCTTCTCCGAGTCTCAGATTTTCCGCCCGTAAGATCATCTTACTAATTCCCACCTCCCTGGATTCTTTTGACCCTTAGATGGGCTAGAATACATGCAGGTAACTTTTAAAGGTATTGTTTTTTTATGTCATATTTGAGGAGGATGTACAATCTCCTGATAATGCTGCAAGGAAATTATTTGAATTTTAATCAGTCTTTCCATCTCCAAATCAGAACTACTCTACTTGCTATTCAACTATGATGATCTTGAGTAAGTGTGAAAAGCTCTACGCAGTGTCAAGACAAAACATAATTTCAATGTTTTTAAATTTTCAATGGATGAGTGCAGAAAGCATTTATAAAAGCATTCTAAAACGTGTATTGTGGTGTAATTATAATCAGGTATCTACAGAAACAGCCCATCTTAATACAGGCAATAATTTGTCTCATCTGTCCCCAAGCAGCCACAGGCCAGGCAGTCCTAGGTGTGGGCACCCTCGGCATTCACAATAATGAAGACAGTCTGTCTGTCAGGAGCAGATGACGGGGAAGCTGTGAAGTGTAAGCAGCAGGGCCCTCCTTAAAGGCCTTCTAGGCCCTAGCAAGTGTGCAGTTATGATTTCCAATGTTTCTCTTAAAGAGGATCCCTCCAGCTTGTTTACATCTCAGAACCACAAACCCTGCACCCGGCCCCGGCCTCTGCCCCTGCCCCTGCCTCCTCGGAACAGATAGAATGTTCTCTCCCCCCACCCCCCACCTTCAGGACCAAAACCTCCACCTTGTAAATACCCAAGTGGTTACCTGTGTTCAGACATGGAAGACAGTCTGGAAATGTATGTATTATTTTTATACCTGTCCAAATATTCTCAGGGGAAAAACAGGAACAAAAAATTTACAATCTAGAGGTACTTTCCACACTGGGATTTGTAATTGTCCAGAATATGTGTTGTTGTTAGCATATGGAAGCAATAGTTGGTAGCTCTTATAGCCTTGCTCCTGTCCCTCATCCCCGATGGCAATATTACTATAGCAGGTTTGGAAGTGACCACGGTATGAAAAAATTAATCAGAGGTGAAGGGAATGCAGCTCAGAATTTCCCAATGACAGGCCTGCCTCTGAGTTCTGATTTTTTTCATCTTAGAATTTCACTGACTAGAAAGTTTATTTCTGAGAAAATCCCTACTGGGTTCACAGGCCACTTATTTGTGATGTTGGCAGTGGAGTCAGACAGAGTTGGTTTTGAATCTCAGCTGTGCGCATCGTGAGCCGTAGAAACTTGGGCAAAGGGTGTAGCTGGATGTGCCTCTGTTTTCTCATCTGTGAAATCGGAACAATCCTCCCTACCGCAGTGAATCCTTGTGAAGCCTGCTTGAACTCAATGCTGTGGTGTGACTGAGGGACCGGTCTCACCAGGCCCACTTCCCCACCCGCGCCTGTCTCACTCCCGGGGTCCCCAAAGTGCCAGGGTCTTGCTTCTATGACAGCGCTTCCTGAATGAAGCCTCGAGGACACTGCCATGTCTGCATGCCCCGCCGGCTGGGTGTTCTTCGGGGCTGGAGTCTTAATCAGCACGAGGATCACCCTCAGAGCTTGGCACGCAGCAGACACACTTAATGTTTATTGAAGGAAATTGAATTGAATAGTCAAATAGAACCAAAGATGCGTGCTCCTTGGTGTGGGGAGGAATAGGACAGGGATGTGTGCTTTGACATTTGCAAATATGTACTTAGAAGGACGTCCAGGGCACACGGATTTCTGTGTGCCTGACAAATCTTAGAGAGGATTTCTGAGTGCTGATGAAATGATAAAATGCCTTCCTGACCCCCTCACCCCTGCCATCAGGAGACAACAGGACTCGTCTAGTCCGTTGGCCTTGGAGGTGGGGCAGATCCTCTCTTGGGGCATCAGTGTGCCTCTTGTGGACTCTACGGACCAGCTTCTCATTGGCTGTGAGGGGCAGAGACCAGGAAACGCCCGCAGCCACGGCTGTTCGCGCCAGAGCTGTGCCACCTTCCAGGTCCACCCGCAAAATATAGACCCTGGGCATCTTCTGGACGGCCACCAATTGTGCCACTGGACACCGGAGGCTGCTTAGTCTCTAGACTTCAAATTGGAGATATCTGGGCACTTAGTAAATGAGAGACCCGAGAAAATGTTAACTCCTTGAAAAAGATAAAAAGAAGGAAAAAGTCCCTGAAACCTGAATTTTGTGTGTCATCCTTTAAAGTATACTCCATGTCATGTCAATGTAGAGTATACAGACTCCAGCGTCCTGCAGGCCGTGGCCTGTGAGCTAGCCCCTGGGTGAATTAAAACACGTCCGATGACCTCTGCTATTTAATAAGCACCTACTGTGTACCAGGATCTATAAAGGGGGTTTTGTCCTTTAGTGTGAAAAACAGTTTGTAGATGAAGAAACGGAGGCTCAAAGGTCGTGGGCACAGAACAAATCAGCTGTTGAGCTCAGGCGCAGGATCCCACTCAAGCTCGCCTGACTCCAAAGCCCTGCAGTCTTACTCCAAAGCCCTTCAGTCTTTGCATTTCTGAGCAGAACAGTTCCTGGGACCCTAGACCACCAGCTGAACCAGCCTGGAGAGAACATGCCTTTAGGAGCTGATTAAACCACAACTTCCGTTCGGCTGAGTTCACACTTTGCTTTCAGAAACAGTAACAGTTCTGGGTGAAAATGCCATAAAAGCCTTTAAGATATAAACTCAAAAGCCAGGGTCAGGATTTTGATGACACATCTTTAAATGTTTTATTAATCATGTGACTAGAGGTTTTTTACTGTGTAGCCCAATTGCCTTTTACATATTCTGCCTGTTCATTCTCCCCATAGATCCTGAGTAATGTCCCTACTCTAAATGATTTTCTCCGCAGCACCAATATACAATTAGAGCTCTAAAACCAGGCTTAAAATAGAGCATGCTTGCCAGTGAATTCATCAAACATTCGGGCTGTGATTTCAGTTAACACAAATATTAACTCTACACCAACCTTATGAAGTAGATGCTATTAGTTTTTGTTGTTTTGGGGTTTTTTAATTGAGTTCAGAGAGGAAGGAAGAGGGAGAGAGAGAGAGAGAAACATCAATGGTGAGAGAGAATCATTGATCGAGGGAGAGAGAGAGAGAGACAGCAATGGTGAGAGAGAATCATTGATCGCCTGCCTCCTGCATGCCACACACTGGGGATTGAGCCCGCAACCTAGGCATGTGACCTGACCGTGAATCGAACCGTGACCTCCTGGTTCATAGGCCAACGCTCAATCACTGAGCCATGCCAGCCACGCAATGCTATTATCATGTCCAATTTACTGATGGGGAAATTGTGATACAGAGGGGTCAATCACAGAGTCAGGAAGTACACTTATGATAAACCTGATTTTTCTTCAGCTATGTTGAGTTGGATATACATCTCATTGTCATCAAAGGAATCCGCATAATACAGCCACCCGTTCCTTACTAAACCTGTGTTGGGTTCTTTTTTTTTTCTTTTTTTTAAAATATATTTTTATTGTTTCCAGAGAGGAAGGGAGAGGGAGAGAGAGAGAGAGAAACATGAATGATGAGAGAGAATCATTAATCGGCTGCCTCCTGCACACCCCACACTGGGGATCAAGTCTGCAACCCAGACATGTGCCCTGACCGGGAATTGAACCATGGCCTCCTTGTTCGTGGGCCCACACTCAACCTCTGAGCCACGCCGGCCAGGCACATAAGGTTTTGATTAGATACTGGATGCAGAGCACTTGGTGTCTACAGAGTGAGTGGTCAATTGAAACAAACTATTGTCTACGACCGACCGGAGTGAGTCTCTCACCCCGTGCCTGGGCCTTCACTGCAGAGGGGAGGTGCTTCAGAGCCTCTCAGTCTGCGAGAGCCTGGGAGTGGCCTGTTCTTCCTGATGCCATGCCGAGGTCCTGCTTCGTGCACGCCCAGACTCTGTCCGCCGGGGGCTACCCCTACCCAGGGGGGACTCTAGCAACTGATACCATGAAGCCATTCTGGTGGTATGAATGGAGCACATCACATGAGATGAGGTGTAAATCCAGACAGGAGCCGCCAGGCCCCTTTTCATGCAAATGGGGGGGGGGGGACACACTAAACAGGGAGTAAAAGATGTGCAGAACGGAGCTCAAAGGCCACCCTGGGCCCCAGTCTGGCTCCAGGAGAGCTTCTGATACTTCTGGTCGCTGAAGCTGGCGAACCATTTATTATGGCTCAGCAGGAGTGGGAACTGTATGGAGGGCCAACTTTCCCATTTTCTTTAAATGGTGTGTTCAGGGGATGTGAGTGATGTGTCTCCAGCAGTCAACAAATCAGAGGGAAACAAAAGTGTCACAACCGGGCTTTTCTAAGCAGACTCCAGGCCAAGTTCGTCTTCCAGAACATGCTCTGCACGGGGAGGGAGTGGGGCTGTTGCCGGGTAGTAGCAGGGCTGCCTGGAGGCGGGCAAGCCTGGAGCTGGAGAGTTTTGCTTGTAAAAGTCTCCCTTCAAAGCATCCGTGTCCTGCTCGAGGACTGAAAGGGCATCGCCACTTAAAGAATGTGTTTCACAAATAGTTCCCCTGTCCCAGGGACACTGCTGGCCCTGGAGGGGATGCACCCCTAAGCTGGACACCATCTCCGCCTTCCATGTGTCCAGGTGTTTGTTTAGGAAGCATTTAGTTAGCACCTGTTGTTTCCCGGCACTGAGTGCCCCTCTGGCTGTGACAGTACCTTCAGTGACTGGGTGAACAGGGCCACTGGCACCTGGAGAGTTGACTGATAGCATGAAACGGACAAGAAGCATGGCTCTCGGTCCCACAATGAGACATCTTCCGGGAGAGGTAAAAGCCTCAGCCCGGGAAGCGCAGTGGGCACTTCACGAATGAAGCTCTTTGCATGGGAGCCGGGTCCGAGAGCACAGAGAGGAGGAAGGGATTTAACGCCAGGCCCTTACATACGGGGTGGGCAAAAGTAGGTTTACAGTTGTGAGTATGCGGAATTATTTTTTTTAAATATATTTTATTGATTTTTTTACAGAGAGGAATGGAGAGGGATAGAGAGTTAGAAACATCGATGAGAGAGAAACATCGATCAGCTGCCTCCTGCACACTCTCTACTGGGGATGTGCCCGCAACCAAGGTACATGCCCTTGATCGGAATCGAACCTGGGACCCTTGAGTCCGCAGGCCAACGCTCTATCCACTGAGCCAAACCAGTTAGGGCAAATATGCAGAATTATTACTTATTAATCACTGTACTATTTATTTGTCTGACAACTATAAACCTACATTTGCCCACCCCTGTATTTTATTTCATTGACTTCACAAAGCAGCCCTGTGAAGTGGATGATGTCATGGCCAGTTGCCGAATTAGGGACCTAAGGCACAGAGGGGGCGTGGCTCACCCGAGGCCACGTTACTGTTAAGGGTCAGAGGCAGAATCCAAACTCCCATCAGACTCAAAACCCAGGCTTTTCCCAGCCCACCCAGAACCCCGGCAAGGAATCCCGGGGAAAGAATTGCGCCCTGGCACTGCCGCTGGGTAACTGGTCAGGCTGTGCCCGCGATGCGACCTCTCCCAGCCTCAGTCTGTCCATCACATGAAGATTGCTCATGCCTGCCTATTGCCAGGGTTTTGTGAGGAACAGATGAAAGAATGGATGCGGGAAATGCTTAAAATCCTAAGTCACTGTGAAGACGGGAGAAACTATAGCAATTAGAACACACCTGTCTTAGACCCAGTTCCACATGAGAGCGAACGATATAGCAAATAAGCCAGATTCTTGCCTGGTTTCATAACACAAAGCCTTTGTAGGATTTAGCCTGTGTTGCAGTTAAGCAGTTATTTTGCTTTGATGTTTATCTACCATGTTGATCACAGTGAAGCATATATTACTGCAGAAGAGCATTAGGCAACCACTTTCATTCAGGCTGTGTGTGTCTCATTTCCTCTCCTCCTGATAAAGAGTTGGTGCCTCCTAGCCCGGCTTCTCTCATAGGTCCCCTATTTCAATAAATGCAGCACACTCCTCCAACCAAACTCCGCACCCGCCACCACCATGGGATGCCGTCTTTCTCTCCTGCCGTCTCAGTTGGGTACCAAACCTACAGACATCATCCCACATCACCCTCACCTGGGCCACTGCAGGCGCTTCCCCAAAGGGCCTCTCTGCCTCTACCCTTGGCTCCCTCCCCACCTTCATTCTCCAAACCACAGCCAGGAGGTCTTTTAAAATGCAAACCTCTTTGTCCCTCCTCTGCTTAGTTCCACTTAGTGGCTTCCAGTGGTCGTTGGAATTGAATGCTATAGACCTTACACATGCCTGCAAGATCTGTCTCCACCTCCAACCCCTTGCTTGTCACCACACCCTCCATCACGACCCTCCAGCCACACCGCTGCTCTCTTTTGCCTCAGGACATTGCACTTGCTGCTTCCTTTTCCTGGAGCTCTCTGCTCCCTGCACTGCACCGGCTGGCTCATTCCCAACTCGTAGGTATCGGTTGTCATCAACCCTCATACTCTGTGATAAATGTGGAATATTTAATGTCTGTATCCCTTTTGAGATGTAAGCTCCACAGGGGTAGGACCTCCATCCATGTGGCTCATCACTGCACACCCAACACCCAGCACAGTGCCTGGCAAACAGCAAACAGTCCCTAGATATTAGTCATGTTCGTAAATGGGATGAGATGAACAATTCCTCAGGGAATTCAGCCCATGGCTTCCCTGCCGTCCGCCCACCCCTCTGAGCCTCGGTGGCCAGCCTAACAAGACTGTCCCTCTGTGTTGCTTTGTCCCAGGAGCGGCTCGTGCTGTCCGTGCTGCCCCGCTTTGTCGTCCTGGAGATGATCAACGACATGACCAACGTGGAAGATGAGCACCTGCAGCACCAGTTCCATCGGATCTACATCCATCGCTACGAGAACGTCAGGTGAGAAAGGCGACGCCCCACCCGTGCGCCATGCGCTCCCTGCGCTGGGCTGCTCTCATCTCGCTGCCGTGACTTCCGTCTGCCTGGATGTCATGCCATTTTTCATTGGTTGATTAATTCATTAACTAGTCATTACCCATCAGAGAGTTCTACATTTCCAAACAGAGGCTCGAGAAGAATGTCAGGGAAATGCAGTCACATCTGCTTGCTGATGTGCTGCTTGGCTCCCCTGCAGCGGGCCTGCTGCCCTGGGGTTAGCAAACTAACCCCAGAAACATCTGGGGACCTCAGGGTGATCAGCAGGTCTGCTCCTTATATTCCTCACAAGTGTCTTTAAAACAATACGAATACAGGCTACAGCTTTTTTTTCCTTTTTGAAAATGTATTTTTGGCCAACCATGCATCCATCCATCCATCTATCCACTCACCCATCCACCCATCCATCCATCCATCCACCCACCCATCCATCCATACACCCATCCATCCACCCACCCATCAATCCATTCACCCATCCATGCACTCATCCACCCATCCATGCACTCATCCACCCATCCACGTACTCATCCACCCACCCATCAGTGCCCTCTGAGCCCAGTACTGCCCTGGACAACACGCTGTTCACTGAAAACCAGAGGGTGGACTCCTTACTGAGGCAGAGCAGCTTTAGAATCCCAATTCCACCTCTCCCTCATGTGTGAGCTTGGAGGATTACAGATGTGAGTCTCAGGATCTTTTTCCATAAAATGGGCAGTTTCTATATACCCTGCAGTGAGTAAAGGTCTAAAGAAAGCACAGGACAGGAATGAGCATACAGTAGAGCACTGGGCATATTGCACATTGTTTCAGACGTGGTTTCTAGTGGCAAACAAAAAAGAACCCAACCTTGGCTGATTTAAAAGAAGTTCCTGAATGGCTACATGGCGGCTCCAGAAAAATTGGGGAGGGACAGAGAGGTGGTCTCAGGAACAATCTGGAATAAAGCCAGAAGCACAGCGGAGCACAAGGCCAGTGAGGACCCGCTTCCACTGTTTCCAAAGAGTTCATTCCCTGTCCTCACACAGCTGTCACCTCCGCAGTGCCTCAGTGCCCCAGGATCTGGATATGGCTGCCTTTGCCCACTCCTTACCCTCCCCCCGCCTGCCTCTTTGCAGGTCAAGTTAAAACCTGGGGCTGGTGTGGCCCACTGGCAGAGCCCCGTCACTGGCAAGAAGAGACTGGGAAGCAAATGGCTGGCATGTTCAACTTGGACAGCACAACTGCATTGCCTTCCCACCAAATGCCATAGGGCGGAAATTTCCCAGACGTAGGGGGAAGTGAAAATGCCAGTCTGCCTTCTCAGTCCCTTGCTTCCCGCCTTGTAGGGGAGGAGGAGGAACATTTCCCACACACCAGCGCCTCTGGCTGCCCTGCACTCATTCCGAAGCAAAGCCAGCAGAGAGCGTGGTTCTCACGCCTCCCTGTGGCAGGAGAGCCTGTAGAGGTGGTCCCCTGGGTCACATTCAAGAGTGGAGCGACCCTGCCTTAGACGCTTGAGTCTGTAAAGGGTCCCTCGTCATACGGCAGCTCCGGTGAGAGGTACACGCACCCCAGATCTGGGAATCGGTCCCACAGATCATGGGACTCGTCATTACCAATTCTAGAACAACCGGTTCCGGGCAGTACCTATAATTACGATACAGTGTGGGCTCTATTATTACAGTAAGCAAGGGTGCCAAGGGAGCATGAGGCGAGGAAGCCCTGTGGTGGGAGAGGAGGCGGCGAGAGGTGGAGGGTGCAGGTGGGTAGAGAACCCTTTCAAAAGAGATGGTTCTTATTTGCCTCAGAACTGAGTCAGCCAAGTGAAGAGGACAGGAAACCAGGCAGAGGGGGCAGCACAAGACCGGGGGTCGATAGCTATGCCGAGACCTGGATAGAAAAGATGTGCATTATCTATTAATGTAAAAGAGGGAAAATATCAATATATGACACATTATGAGAGTATCTGTCACCATGGAGAAAAAGATGGGGGGAAACTAACCTTAATTAGTTAAGAAAAAAATGGTGAAAATACGCAAGGCAGCTCACCCATACCCACAGACTGGGGACCCTCAAGTTCAAGAAACAGCACCTTTGGCTTTCTCTCTGCACTAATCAATTTCAGTGCTGCCCTCTGTCTAGAATAACGGAAGTTATTTCCACCCCCTCCATCCACCCATTTATTTCAAACCACTGAACTGAGGTCTGATGTTCCGAGACCCTTTCCTGAGTTCACAACACACTCATCAAAATTGAGTTTACTGCCCACATTTCTCAGTGGCCTGGGCTTGCGGCAAAGGAGCCCTTTGTGAGGGGAGAAGAACCTAGAGACCCCACTGCGCACAGGGCCTCTCCCAGCCCTTCCCTGAGGCAGCTCCCACGGGTCCTGGGCAGATGAACTCATCCGGGGGTGGTGGGCCTCTGCAGCCCACGGCAAGGCTGCGGGTGCTAAAATAAGACCAGAGATGGAGAAGGCGGAGGAGGGCCGTCCTTGGCCTGTATCTGAGAACAAAGTCAGACCGGCTGCTCCGCCCGTTCCCAGCCCCCGGAGCACACCCGCTGCGGAGTAGGGAGCATCTCTGAAATCATTTCTAAATCTGTCCCTCTCCTCATGGCCACCCACCCGGTTCATCGCTCCCATCAGCAGGGTACACAGGAGGCACCACGCCACGCCTGGGGACATCCGTGGGCCCCAGGGGACGGGGAGCCTGCGGACCAGGCTCTCATTCGGAAGACTGTCTGTGAGCCACGGCCCCTACAAGACATTGGCTGCATCCTTTCGTCTCTCTGGGTTTGCTTCCTAATCCAAAGCATGAGCTGTCTGAAAGGGTCCAAGCATTTAGACTCCAGTTGATTTCGTCCATACACAGCTGAGATGTCTGCAACGAGATCCCGGCACTGGGCTTTGTACTGGAAGCCTTTTCGGCTTCCAGCCTCATCTGCCCAATTCTATCCCTTTCCTGTCTCCTCCCCCGCCCCGTACATGTAAGACACTTCCCGTGTTAGTTAGGCCCTGCTGTGCACTCTAACACAGAACCTCCCAGTTTTGATCATTGAAACTCCATAGACTCTACTCACTCAACTGTCCACTGCTAATATTCCTGGTGGGTGGCTGATTCAGGCATAGAGGCCCCCGCACGTTATAGCTGTGCCAACCCCTGGCATTCAGCTCTTGGAGGGGGAAGAGCAGAAAAGGCCCACCCGTTTCTTGACCACCTTGGCCGAGAAATGACAAGGATCACTTCTGCTCAGATGCCACTGATGAGCCCTGATGGCATGGCTCCACCCAGCTACCAGAGTGGCACAGAGTCCCTGGCTCGGCAGTCTTTGCTAGGGCAGGGCGGCGTGGATTTGGTGGACAGTAGTTTCTCTGCCAGGCCTCTCTCCCCCGTTTCCTCCAGCCCAGCCCCTGTCACGTGGTTTGCACATTCTCAGTCCACCCGCTTTGGGCTGTTTATTTCCCGCCAGGCCTGCCAGCGTGCGCACTCGCCACGTTTGCCCTGCAGACTAGAGTTCCATGGACAAGCAAAATGAAATTGAATGAGCCCAGAAAATTGGTTGCCTCTCGAGGCCTGTCTGTGTGGCAACCTATTAAACCCTCACTGGTCCCCAAAACTTCCCACAGCTGTTATGTGTCCTCTACTTATTGAGGACCGTGGCGTGATTTATCGGTTATGTTCTGACAGTAGCCCTGCAGAGTAGCTTTAATCATTGCACTATTGTCAAGAAAGTGGAAGCTCCGAGGGATTAGATGCGTTTCCCTGGAACACACAGCTAGGAAGACGAATCTGCACAGTGTTCCTAATGATTCTAGTGGCTTCTGCTAAAGCCTCCTTGAAGACTCTATTTGCAGAGCGACTGTTAGGTAACATCACTTATTTTTAGCCAAATAAACAACTTATATAACCAAATTAGAGTTGGAAATTAATACGGTCCCGTCAGTATATTCCAAGATGAATATCTTGGAAGGTTACAAATTTATACTTAGAAACAAAAGGCCTCACCTTGAGCCCAGCACGTGGGGGCAGCAGAATGAGCAAGGCAGTGAGAGCCAGGGCCCGGCTTCTGCTTCTGGTCTTTCCTTCAACTCACTCTTAGTGCACGCGTGTGCCTCAAGCCAGCGCTTCTCGGACTTGACCTCGCGCACAAGAACCACCTGAGGCTCTGGTTATGTCCCAGTGTGACCCAGCGGGTCTGGGTGGGGCCCGAGAGTCTGCATGTCTAACCAGAGCCTACGAGAGGCCGGTGGTGGCCGGGACCTCACTCTGAGGAAGGAGGTCCTGACGCTGATCATGTCTGTTGATTCAACTCAGAAGACAGGTCATGAGTCTTAACATATGATGGAATCTTGAAGGACAAGCAGGATTTTAAGAAGTAGCAACGGGAAAGAAAGCTATGGCGGGGAGCAGGTGCACTGCACAGATGCAGGTGCCCCCTCGTCCTTCCTGAACCCCTGGGTGCACTGTCTCAGCTGGGATGTCTGCTAACTACGGCAGGGAGAGCGAACATCCCAGACCACGACTGACTTCTCTGCTGATGTTGGTGTGTGTCCTGGATGATTTAAAATCTTAATGCGCTTTCTCCCCACCCCCACCCCCACCCCACCCCTTCCCTGTTGTCTAGTATTCTTTTTGCAGATGTTAAAGGATTTACCAACCTCTCCACGACCTTGTCCGCCCAGGAGCTGGTCAGGATGCTCAACGAGCTCTTTGCCCGATTCGATCGACTGGCCCACGTGAGTTGAATTTAATTCCCTGCTCACCTTTGGCGGGAGTGAGGACTGCATGTGAATGAGGGGAGGACTCAGCCTTCACCGCCAATGTCATTACTGTTCTGCATCCTGCCCCTGGGCGTGGCCCCCTGATCCTCACACATTCTGGGGATCAGTGTTAGTTACTGACAGGTCTCGGATGGGAGGTTTGACAGATGAATCTTCCCAGTGGAGAGACAGCTGGTTGAGTGACAATCAAACCAAGTCCTTTTGATCTGCTTCCACTCCAGCATCATGTCCCCCGGAGTGGCCAGGTGCCACCCAGCTGCCCTGGTTCGTGCGGAGGTGGCTGCCTGCAGTTCCCCAGCCGACCCGGCCATAGGACTGAATTCGCCTCTTCTCGAGAAACAGTGGTCCACTGGGCCCCACTGTGTTTGACCTTACTTAAGAGCTTTGCTGTGTTAGCCAAAGAGACACCACCTTTATTTTCAGTTAGCTGATCAGAGCTCAAATAGAAAACAGGTTAAAAGAGATGACCATTTGCCATCGAAACACAGATTCCTGGTCTTAAAGCCACTTGAGTGACGGAGGGTGAGTTACTTTGTCCTTCTTGGTAAAGGGTGTGCATCACGGCCAGTTTCACAGGCTGGTGGGAGTTCCATGAAACCACATCGAGGGAGTGCATTCTCCGGGCACTGAAAATGTCCTGTTTTGGCTGCCTCGCCCCAACAGAGAGCCATTCATACTGGAATCTGAGCACCTCTAGGGGTGATGCGTGGGGGGCTCTGTGCTGGGAGTATGGGAATGACTAAAGCACACGCCTTCCCTTCCCAGAGCTAAGTCCAGCTGGGGCTACATAAAGAGGAAAGCAATGCATGATGTGATGTGTGTAAAGGTACATCCGGGTGACCCGGGACTGCAAAGGTGACACAGAACCCTTGGATCAGAGATTTCCAGGAGAAAGTGGCACTTAGGCTGAGTCTTAAAAATTAGAGAACAACATAAGAGATCACTATTCAGCAATGAAATGGAGCAAGCCTCTGATACATGTCAGAACATCACTGAGTTTCCAATGCAATATGCCAAGCGAAAGAAGCCAACCCAAGATACAGATGACGTACCCCTGAAATCTATATCATTTTATTAATGATATCACCCCAATAAATTCAATTAAAAAATAAAGTAAAAAAAGAAGCCAGATGCAAAAGGCTAAACATTTTATGATTCCTCACATAAGCCATTCTAGAAAAGTCAAAATTACAGGGTCAGAGACGAGCTGAGTGGTTGCCACGTGGAGGGTGTGGACTGACTGCAGGGCAGCATGGGGTGCGGTGATTTGGGGTTGATGTGGGTGCTGTATATGTGAGCAGGGCTCTTCACACTTAGGGGAAGGGTGACTGTTACTGTATTTAAATTATATATCAATTACCGAGGTGAAGAAGATAGGGAATGTCAGCTGGGAGAATAAAAATAAAGATGCTAGCTACTCAGAAACCAGAAGAGATTCGGCATTGCCCGAGGGAAAGGGGTGAGGTGCGCTACCCAGACAGGCGGGGATCCGCCAACAACCCGCAGAGGAGCCTGCAGCTCCCGGACAATGTTAACCAGGGCACTAACTGGGCAGCAGAGGAGGTGGGCACTGAGGTCTCTCCTAATACCAGAGCTGGGTTTACTGAAGGGCTGGGAACTGGGAGGTGGGGAAGAATATATACCACCTTTTGATTGTTGCATCAGTGGGGGCTGGTGTGTTACACATAAATCGTTCTACTTCATATTATGGTCGTGAATATTTCTGCTCAGAGACGCTAAGATGGATAGACAGGACCCTCCCGTGAGGACCAACAAATGTGACCAAGGTTAATTTTTAGTGTCACAATAGACGCCGCTGACTCAGGGAAAGGGTTAAGTAACAGTTAATGCAAGTTGTTCAACCAACATTTATTGACAACGTACCACGTGCCAGGGAACGTGCAGGACTCTGGGAAGGCAACGCCAGTCCCTGCCCTCAGGGAGCTCTGAGTCTGGTAAGGGAGACGGACCAGCCCGTAATGACTGCAGGACAGTGCGGTGCGAGCAATGACAGGCACAGGGTGGGGGACGAAGGGAAGCCCAGCCAGATGCTGGGTGGGTCTGGGGGTGATGGTGTTGGCGATCCGGCAGCACACAGAGATTGCCAACACTGGGGCTTGAGAAAGAGGAAGAGCTTTGCTGGCATCAGATGAGAGGAGGAGGTGCCTTCTAGGCTGAGCCATGGGGCAAAGGCAGGGGAGTGTGAAAATGCAACACTGTGCTACTGGCGTGGGAGCTAGAAGGAGCTCAAGATTGTTAGAGCGTGAAGGGCAAGGGCGATGCAGTGAGAGATGAGCTTGAGGGCATGGTGTGACATCGGAGGGAATGTGGAGTTTGTCTCGGTGCCTGGGCTTTTTGTCCTGGCTCCTGTCCACACGGTAGGGGAAGGGGAGCAAAGGAAGGTACATGGCCAGTGCTCCCCACTGGGCACAAGATTCTGTAGTCCACCTTCTGGGGTGTTACTCTTATTGGAAGATTTTAAAGGGAAAATACCTATCAAATTAAGCACAAATAGATGATGGAGTGAAGTTACTATTAATTTGATAAGATTGTTAAATATGCATAAAATGCCCTTTTTAATGCATTGTGATGAGTGTTTTCCCTGGCTTACCTAACTTAGTTCTCACAACAAACCTACAAGGCAGTGTCTTTATTATTCCCATTTAACAGAACAAGTGACTGAGGCTCAAAGAAGTCAAATAATCTGCCCAGAATCACCGGTAGGTGGTGCATCTGGGATCCAGACCAAGGCCAGGAGCCTCCCTGGTAATACACATATTCTTCATGACTAATTTGGATAGGGAGGGGCAGATAGGAACTACCTTACTTTACTAAAGGATCAGGCATTTTAGGGGGTGGAACGGGAGACCTCAGAGATGGGTTGCTGCCTCTGCAGGATAGCTTGAAGGGTTCGAGTGAGGCCGGACTTGAATATTCCTTGTGCAAATCCCCTCTCTGCATCTCAGTTTCCTATCAAAGGTGTGATGAAGGACAAATGACACAAAACTGAGATGCTCATTCACACACAGGCTGCTCCAAATAAGGACTCCGTGCCCGTTAGCGCTCAGCAATGCCTAGTCCCCCCGCCCCGGGTGCATCAGTACCTGCTGCCCTAGGAGACCTCGTGGGAAAGTTTAATAGCCTCTGCCAGGGAAAACAAGTCCACTCGGGAAGGAGAAACCCCACTGTAAGTGCATTTACCTCACAACTCGCCCCTTGAGCATCCTTTAGCACCAAAATCCTGTGCCTTTGTAATGACCTTTCTCTCCTGGCCACGGGTCTTTGCTTTAGATTTCCCTTATGCTGCACATCAGAGAGAACCCACCTCCCATGCAAATGGCACACGCTGTACCTGCTTACTCACTGCATTATAAAATGCAGGGGAAACCTCACAGCCTCCTGTTAGAGAGCCTCTTAGCGTGATCGAGTTCCTCGGGCTCCCCGTGGTTAGGGCTGCTCAGAACAGAGCACTGTGACCCTGGACCCTTTGGAAAACTCCCATTTTAGGGGGTTTGGTCTCTGTCACTTTTGGTCTTTGATCTTTTTGTAAAATAAAGTAGTTCCTACCTGCCCCTCCCCATCCAAATTAGGAATGAAGAATATGTATGTCATTAGGAAGTCTTTAAAATTGTAAAGCGAAAAACATACTTATTTGTTAACATGACTGACCTCAATACAGCTTAAACTTTTCTTAAAATGACTGACAAAACTGGAAGAACCTAAACTGCTATTATAAAAAACAAATCGAACCCAATGGAAAGCTAATCCACAGATTAACACTTGGAGTGGGGGAAACGAGTTAAGTCGGCTCGCGTGAATTGCGCGTACTCCGCAGGAGCCGTCTTTAACTCGGTTCATATAGATTTGCGGTGGAGTGCGGGAAACGTGTAAACTCGGGCCGATTGTAACTGCGTATTACCAAATATTTGTTTCTTTTCTTAAAATGACTGACAAAACTGGAAGAACCTAAACTGCTATTATAAAAAACAAATCGAACCCAATGGAAAGCTAATCCACAGATTAAAATCAAGGAGAGAGCTGCTTCTGTACTAACATCGAAAGAATTTCAAGATATTTGCTGCATGAAAAAAAACATGTCTCAGATCTATAGACATGGACTGATAAATCTATGGCTAAGAGCATGAAAACTAGTCACACATGATCATGGAAATGTATCTGTGAAAACACAGCAGCCTCGGAGGAGGGGAAGGAGACCAGGTCCCCAGTGGTGGTGGGCCTGAGGGCCAGGGGCTGCGCGAGGGACTTACCACAGTCTCATTGTTACTTGGACTATATAGTCATCTGTTATTTCTGTAATCACAACGAGATAACGTCATGTTCTCTAACACAACTATTTTAAGTGCATTAACTGCACCAATGTTTTTGTTCCAAGAATCTTCTCTCTTTTTATTTTTTATTGATTTTTTTCTCTGATTACAAAAGCAATGCTGTTCCTTATATAAAATTTAAACGCCAGCCAAAACCGGTTTGGCTCAGTGGATAGAGCGTCGGCCTGCGGACTGAAAGGTCCCAGGTTCGATTCCGGTCGGGGGCATGTATCTGGGTTGCGGGCACATCCCCAGTAGGAGATGTGCAGGAGGCAGCTGATCGATGTCTCTCTCTCATCGATGTTTCTAACTCTCTGTCTCTCTCCCTTCCTCTCTGTAAAAAATCAATAGAATATATTTAAAAAAAAAAAAAATTTAAACGCCAAAGATATAGACAACACAGGAAGTACACATCCCTGTCGTCCTAGCCCTGCCCAACCATAGAACCGTCTTTGATAATTGGGTGTATAGATTTCCTAAGTTTTATCTACACAAATGGTTTCATACATCCTCTGGATTTCCCAAGATTTTTATCATATCAAAGCCATCGAGATGGGAGGAAAAGGATTATATTAAGACTAACTCAAGAAAATCTGCAAGAAGACCCTCGCCCTACTTTATTTTTCCTCTTCAATATCTCTTTTCAAAGCAACCTGGCTTCCTTAATCTGAACTTTACAAAGCAATTTCGGATAAGAGGAAGTTGCTTGCCTATTACTGTCAAGTCACCTGACAGCTCATAGAAATTGATCAGAAAAATATGTCTGCAAATTGACAGATAAGGAGACAGGCTCCCACATATTATATGCATGAAAGAGTGTGCATGTGGAAGGCTGACTTGAGCATTTTGGTCTCTCCAGGGGTGCCGGAACCAATGCCCTGCAGTTACCAAGGGATGGCTGTAGGCAGTTAGGTTTTGGGGAGTCAAAAGTTTATGTGGATTTTTGACTGTGTGGGTGGTCAGTGCCCCTAAGTCTCACATTGTTCAGGAATCAGATACACACACACACACACACACACACACACACACACACACACACAAATACAGCAATATAGTGAGCTTTTATAATGTTAATTTAATTTAGTGCAAATAACTTTCCTTTATTCTAGGAATATCTTTTTTATTAAAAAAAATAAAGTGCTGGTGTAGTCAATGGTGGTTGGGTTGTTATTTTGGTTTGTTGATAGGTTTTTCATACTTCCTTGGCAAATACAAAATTGAGCCCTCCAGCCGTCCCTCTGGCCCTCTGGTTTTTTAGTAACTGTCCCATCGACTCCATTAATCTGGAAACTGCCAGGTCTAGTGGGCGAAGGGCTCCATCTTGGCCCGGAAGCTGTAGGGGTCTCAGAGGAAGGGCCTAGGCGCCCCTGACTGACCAGACCTCTTCAGTGGCTCTTTTGCAAAATTAGCAGCATTGAAGCAGCCAATATCCAGGAACCACCGGCTCCTAAGAATAGCCCTGGGAAGGCTGTGCGTGCCCTCAGAGTTCTGAGGGTGGCATCTGTGCCCATTTGGGAGGGTTGGCCAGACCCTGGAGATCGGATCCAGACTGGAAGCACCAGAGCTGGGGCCGAGTCTCTTTTCCTTGTCTGACGCTTGCTTTTCACTGGGAGCGGGGCTCAGTACACCCTACACCCTTTCACCCATGCTTTTAAGTGCATTCATTTGTAACCGAAATGTAACGGCCTGACTCCTGATGAGATTAGGAGGCCAGCGCAGTGCTTTACAGCCTGGCTATACAAGGGCCTCCATGGTGCTGCTGGCACCTCAGCTCCCCATTTTCTGCAACTCCCCTCCCCCTGCCCTTGGGCCCCACCCCATAAGGAGGGCCTCTTACCCACAACGCATAGACCCGTGCTCCTGGGGCTTCAGGTCTAGAAGGCATCTCAGGGTCATTCAGTCTCACCCATCTACCCAAGGAAACCAAAAGGGAGAGTCATCTGCCCTGGGTCACAGATCAGAGAGGTGAAGGACTGGCACAGGGGTCCAAGTCCTCATCACAGAGGCAGGCCACATTAATTCAGTGCCCCCTCCGCTGGGCCCTGCACTCAGTCTTTCCATGTTAGTCCTCACAGGCATGATGAGACGGGTCCTATTCTTGTTCCCACTTTACAGATTAGGCAACTGAGGCTCAGAGATTAAGCAATTTAACTAAAGAAACAGGAAAGACGTAGGGTGTCTGGGATCTGACCCCGAGCAGTGTGACTCCTCGGCCAATGCTCTCAGTCCCTTTGCTGCAACATTCAGACAGTTCCTGCCCAGTACAAAGTTTGCACCTTTTCTTTGGGGCTTGTTATATTTTGAAACTTTGTAAAAATCATGTGTTCAAGATTGTGAAGCCACCAAACAACTGTGTCTCGCTTCTAAGACACAGTTAGCCCGTTCTTAAGGTGCCAGTAACCTACATGGGAAGAGACTTAACATAGAGTTGAAATAGTAGAAATCTCTCCTAGTAAATGATTGATGATTTTAAGTGCTTGTTGTTGAGCTAAAGACTGCTAAAGCCCGTTAATTCAGAGGCTCGGCCAGAGAAGAAAGACAGTGCTGGGGGTAGGATTCCCAGGGGAACACGCAGGTTTAATGCCTGCTCTTCGCCAGGCCTGTCCACGTGATGGGTGTTCAGATCAGAAAGCTAGTGCCCGGCAGCGCCGAGATACGGTGCTGAATCTGTCAAGGTCAATATCCAGGGTCTTTCCATGTCTCCACTCTACCTCTGAGCCCTTCAAACCCCTACTTAGGGTAATGCCTCAGTCCCTAGGACAGTGGTTCTCAACCTGTGGGTCGCGACCCCTTTGGAGGTCGAACGACCCTTTCACAGGGGTCGCCTAAGACCATCCTGCATATCAGATATTTACATTACGATTCATAACAGTAGCAACATTACAGTTATGAAGTAGCAACGAAAATAATTTTATGGTTGGGGGTCACAACATGAGGAACTGTATTTAAAGGGCCAGAAGGTTGAGAACCACTGCCCTAGGAAGATAGCGCAGGTACAATGCGAAGGTGGGTCCCTGACCCCCGGTGCAGACCACCTGACCTGGCTTCCCTCCTCCAAGCCGCTCTGGAGCCCTGGCCCATCTGCGGACTCAGTCTTTGCCTCTCCATCTGTTCCTTCCAGGAGCATCACTGTCTTCGCATCAAGATCCTGGGGGACTGCTACTACTGCGTCTCCGGACTGCCGGAGCCCCGCCAGGACCACGCCCACTGCTGCGTGGAAATGGGCCTCAGCATGATCAAAACCATCAGGTAACTCGGGGTCTCCCTCATAATGCCAGGCCTTCGATGCTCATGATGGGAGAGGCAAACACTCCATCTATCCTTTGCGATCGCATGCATGTTGAAAGGTGACGCCCTGATTTGTTTCATGAACACTGCGTACCCATTGCTTCTCCCAGATGAACCTAGTAGTTTCAGGATGTTCGATTTATACCTCACTTTCAATTGTTTGTGCAACAACTTTGAATTACCAATGTCCTCGTGGGGATACAGCAAGAACAAGACGAGCGGAACGCTCGCCTTCAGGGAGGCTACGGAGCCGCGGGAGGGACGAGCACATAGGCAATTTCAAGATGGAACAATAAGCTCTGTGACGAAGCAGATCCAGGATGCTTGTGGGGAATAAAGAAGGAACAGCTCATTCAATCCTGGGCGCTGGAGAAGGCTCTGCAGAGCAGAATGTCTGAGCTGTTTCCTGAAAAGCGAGTAGACATTAGCCAGATCCTGAGGGGGCACGAGAGCCTGGAAGACAGCACAGACAGGTGCAGCGATCAGGAGCTGGGACCTGGGGAGGAACGGGTGGTGGCAGCGCACTGCGGCCGGGAACAGTGAGGGGCTGCAAGGCCTCCTGGGCCATTAAGGGGCTGGACCTTATCCTAGGGCCAAAAGGAAATCATTAAAGGGCCACCCCAGGGTGGGCCTCATGGGTGTGCAACAGCAGAACTCCCCAGAGTTTGTTTTTAACTTTCTTCATTTTAGTTTTCATTTTGTATTCAGGTATAACTGACAAATAAAATTGCACATATTTGAAGGGCACAATGTGATGATTTGATATACGCATAACATTGTGAAATGACTATCGCAATCAAGCGAATTAATATCCATTACTTCCCATGGTTATCTTTTCCTCTTCCTTTTTTTAAGAGAACACTAAGATCTACACTCAGCAAATTACCAGTATACACTGCACTATGATTAAATATAATCACCCTGCCGTACATTTAATCCCCAGAACTTATTTTTATCTTATAACTAAAAGTTTGTACCTTTGACCAACATCTCCCTTCCCCACCTTCGTGCCCAGCAACCACCTTCCCACTCTGTTTCTTTGAGTGCAACCTTTTTTTTTTAGATTCACATAACCAGTATTTGTTTTTGTTTTTTTCTATCTGGCTTATTTCACTTAGTATAATGCCTCCAGGTTCATCCATGTTGACATGGTAACTGGATTCCCTTCTTTTTTAAGGCTGAGTAATATTTCATCATGTGTTTATTTTATGACCTTCATTATCTAATCATCCACATCTTCTTTATCTCTTCATGCACAAACTTTCCATAGAACTTTGTATGTTGAGCTTAAGCAATAGGTATGCTGCAGAGATGGCATTGCGGGAGAAATGAACAATGATCAGAATTCTTTAAGAGAATTAGAGCATTGCCATTTATCTTTCTGGAGAGGATCTTGTCCCTCTTGGCCATTTTCTCTGATTCATGGTCTCCTTTCTGAAGTTCTGGAGTGGGAGAGTGAGAAATGAGATGTGGATAGGCTGAAATGACTCAGGGCTTCTCTCATTGATACATAATAAAAAGTGCTGCTTTTACTCCTTTAGAATAAGACAATTCAGTGGGATACTTTTCAAGCTGCATGAGTCAGAGTCTATTAATACTCGAACATCTCCTGGATTATACTGTAGGGGACTTGAGGTCCAGCATTAATTCTCCCAGTTAACAACACGGCGCAGTGCAGGGGGAAAAGCAAGAGCTCTGGGCTTGGGCGAGCCTTGGTTGCAACTGGCTCAGCCTTCTAGAGTTTCCACTCTCTGGTCAGGCCTTATCCTCTCGGGAATGCCTGGCAGACAATATTTGCACACGAATGTGTGTGGAAGAGAATCCCAATGATGTCGCTCTATCAAATAATTAACCATCTTAACCAACTATTACTTACAAGGGATGCAATTTTTATTCAACCCAAAAGACGCTTATTTCTGCCAGAAAACTCCGCGGAAGCCGTAGAGTCTGGAACCGTGTGGAGCAGTATACTGCACGGGCTGTAATGTAATGTCAGTGTCAATAACCCATTTGTTGACTGGTTTCCCCAGACCAATGGCCACCTGTGTAACTGTCATCACAGATGGATCCCTGTGGAGGTATGTCCCCACCCTGTCAGGGTCTGTCCTTGTCCCTCTTTCTGGCCTTTCCTCAGAGTTAGCATCCCAACAGCAGTCCCAGAATGCAGCACGGCTGTAAGAGGCTGGTGCTTTGAACATGAGGCGGCATTGACATCTTGGCTCTCTGGATCCCAGGGGCTCCGGTAGTTTTTTTGCTTCAAGTGACATGATCATTCTTGCCCAAAAGCCAACCAACTCAAAGGGACCCAGGTCCCTTATTCACAGATCAGTCCAAATATGTGAGAGAGATTCTCTGTCAATCACAGACAAGTGGGCACAGGGTGCCAACATCAGGATGGCTGGACTTAGCTGCCGTTGGTGCTAATTCAAGCATCACAAGTTTCAGAAGTGAGTGAGAGTCAAGACAAGCAGAAGCACAAACGCGAGGGAGACCACTTCCCTGTCCTTGTCTTTTACTGGGGTGTTGCTACTGTAGTCCTTTGGATGGAGAACCAGTAATTGCTTCTGGTGCCTGAAATCTGACATTTATGCCCAAAGGATCATTTAGACCCAAAGGATCAGCTTAGGAGACCTCACATACATCCCTAACAAATTAGCAGAACCAATACTGAAAGTGGAGAAAAGTCCGCAAACGTCAGAATAGCAAGATAATGAGCCTTAGTCAAGCCTCAGATTGGATTTATTCCATTAAAAAACATTTGATTTTAGAAACACATTAGCTAGATGAATGACAAAAAAAGCGACGGCATGTAACTTTATTTCTAATGAAGCATTTAGTGCCATCTTATGCATGCCTGTTCATAAAATTAATTAAAATCGGCTTACATAATGGCTCCAGGTGGCTCCTCTTCCCATGCCCTGGTCTATTCCGGGAGGCTTGATGGCTGAGAAGACACCACAGTATGGTGGGCTCCGTTATAAGCAATATCTTTATGAATGATCTACAGAAGTCTTCCTTGGTGAACTTAATGGAAATCACAGAGCCTGATCTTTTCAGTGCAGCCACTAAAAAGTCATAGGATGACACCAGAATGCCAAGCAGGAACTGGCTTGTCCCTGGTTGGTAACTTGGAGCAAAGGTCTTAATCCCTGTGCAGGGTGGCCCCCAAGCAACATGGCAGGACAAGGGTGAAAAACAGGAGTTACTTTGCTTTCCTCACTTGCAAGGATGCCCAGGTCTCTGCATGCCTCCTGGTGTCCTTCCTTTTTCTTGCCCTCTTTCTTATTACTCACCCTTCCTTTTCACTTTTTCTTCTCTCCATCAGCTCTCTTCCATCCCTTTCCTCCTCCTCCTCCTCCTCCTCCTCCTCCTCCTCCTCCTCCTCCTCTTCCTCCTTCTCCTCTTCTTCTTCTCTCCCCCTCCTTCTCCTCCTCCTCCTTCTCTTCTTCTCTCCCTCTCCTCCTAAAGCCCCCTTTCTCACCATTTCTGAAATGCTATTAACTGCAGCATCCATAAGACCACATTCCTCTTAAAAATTCAGTAATTACAGCAATCTTGAGTCAATGGATAATTTATTGTTTTGCAAAAGTATTTACAATGGTGAAGATTGAATATATCTAGTAATTTTGATTAAATGTTCACCTTGTACCAGGCAGACACTGTACTAAATGATCTTCCTAACTCACCTCACCTAATTCACTACAACCCTGTGAGGAAACTGCTCATACTTCCCCCAATTTTCAGAGGAGGAACTGATGCTCTGATAGGATAAATAACTTCTGATGCACAGCTTGTAAGTAACTCCATAAATGTCCAAAGGCAGGGAAATGGTGAGATTAATTTTGGCAAACTACAAAATAGGAAAATGGGTAAGCATCATGATTTACATTAATATTTACCAGTAACAGCATAAGAAAATGCTTGTGCGTTTAACGAAGTATGCATTGTAGAATACACACACACACACACACACACACACACACACACACACCATTTAGGGCAACCTCAGTTTTCTAAAATATCTATTTTTACAGAAAGAGAGAAGGTCCTAAAACCCTGTGGTGGGAAATGGGTGGCTGGATCTTTCCTCTCGCTTTCCCTCACTAGGGCCACGCTGTTTTGGGACAGGTATCGACATTAGTCTTCCCATGTTGTGTCCACCCCCAAAACAGGGGGCTACAGCTGAAGGGATAGAGGCAGCAAAGTGTCCGAAGGGCACTCGGCCTTGGGCCCTTCCTTACTGACCTTGAGCGGGTGATTTAACCTCTCTCTGTCCAGCTTCCTTAGTTCACCTCCGTCACAACTCCCTCCAGAAAGGTCAAGGGCACTGTTCCTCCCAGGTAGCTGAGGACCAAACACTCAGTTCTTTCTACATCATCAACTAGTTCAACCTTTTGAAGCAACTTATGTCTATGAGCTGCCCAGCTGGTATATCAAATGGGTTGGTAGAAGCTATTGCGATGTAACTAGAACACATGCAAGCACAGTTTTAGCAAGAAGGGTAAAGTGATCAAATGCATAATTTTTGATCTGCTTCAACCTGTGTAATTGTTGTGTAATTATACGTTGGTATTGCTAACAAAAGTCAGTAGTAGCCACTATGCTTATGTTCAAATAGTACCAGGTGAAGTGCTTTATACACGATTTGATAAACCATGCTAACAACTCTGCGGAGGACTGGGGCTCGCTCCCATCACCCCTGAGAAAACTGGGACTTGGACACTAAGAGAGCAGTTGCCCGGGGCCTACAGCCCGTGAGTGGAGAATCCCACCCGCACACCAGGCTGCTTTGATGCAGATCCCAGGCCCCTTGGTGCCGGTGAGTGCTCTGCACTGAGAAAGCCTATGGCAGTTTTGCTCCAGCTCCACAACCAGCCAGTGGTAGGTCCAACTTGAAACTCCTGTCTCCACCCCCAAAGCTGAGGAGCTGGGTGTTCTCCACCCCACAGTCCTGCAAGCTACCCTGCTGAAGTCTCCCTGTTCATCCAGGCATTTCACAGTGGAGAGAGTCTCATCGACAGACCAAGGGCGGCTACTTAAGTTATTCCTCCTGTCATTCCTCCAGCACCTTCTGTAGACGGATTAATTAGCCAAAAAGAACCACTTAAAGCACTTAAATTGAAAGCAAAAATTCTAAGGTTCTTCATCTTTTTTTTAACCTCAGTTTTCTATTTATTTTCAGAAAGAGGGGGAGGAGGAGGAGGAGGAGGAGGAGGAGGGACCTCGATGTGAGAGAGACACATCAATTGGTTGTCTCCTGCACGAACCTTGACCCAGGCCAGGGATTGAGCCTGCAACCAAGGTCCGTGCCCTTGTCCGGGAATCAAACCCGTGACCCTTTGGTTGGGTAGGCTGACACTCTTACCACTGAGCAAAACCGGCCATGGCATAAGGTCCTTCATCTCTGACCATATACCAAGCATTCCTCTTAACAGTTCAATGAAAAGGAATATGATCTTCAATCTTTTGCTGGTTAAGTTTTGCATGATTGGTTCCCAGCTTGATATAGAGCTTAAAAAAATTATTATTATTATTAAGTGGGTTCCTTATTTAAAAGAAATCTTAGAAATGCAACACGAAAACTGGGAAGGCAAAGGTGCATGATTTGAAGGGGTCAGATGTGGAGGGTCACCCCCACTCCCCAAATGGCATCTCTGTGGTTCCCTTAGACGCATCTTAGGTCAACAGAGGACTGTGAAGCAAGAGAGCCTTTGATCCGTGTCCATCAATTCAGTGACTACTTAGAGCACTGGCGATGCCGCTGTGCTAAGCGCTGTGCTACATGCTGGGCGTGTGGAAATGAAAGGTAGTTCCCTGCCCTCCAGAAGCTCAGAGGCCCCAGAGAAGAAAGAGAGGGTGCAGGTGTTTATAGTGCCGGCGATCTCTAGTCTTTTTCTCTTTATTGTGGCTGAGGAGGCACAGCTGACATCCCTGGAAGAACGGAACACAATTTGTAACTCAGCAGAATGTGCTCCCCTCTCACTTGAAGATGCTCCCAGTTCCTCCCCTGGAGAACCTGAAACACGTGGTGCGTGTCGGTGGCTCTGTGTGACCACCAGGTAGGCCTCCCAGAGAGGACCAGTGTCTGTGAATTATTCATTACTTTCACATAGTTTCATTCCAATCTTTTATGTAAGCCAAATCCCAGACATAACAAAAAGAAAGAAAACGGTGCCATAAAGAGATTTTGTCTCTTATGATTTTTCTTTTGCAGAAGAAAAAAAAAATCGAAGTGTCTTTTCATTGAGATGTTCCAGTGCATTCCCTGTGTAATGTTAATTACCTAATGGCACTGGCATGGTGTGCTGTGTACTCGTCCCTCACAATTAGTCAGCAAAGCACTCTAACATCCATTATCTCCTGTGGGACTCACCGGGGCTCTGTATGTGAAGCAATCAGCTAGAGCTTTATTTACAACCACTGAAACTCAAGGTCACCTTAAGCTATATGCCAAGGATCACACACCACGTTGCAAAGAGCGTGAGGTTTACAAACACAACAGCCCCAGGTTAGTCCTAGAATCCTATGTGACCACAATAAAATCCTGTACCTTCCTGGGCTGCAGTTCCTTCATATATGGAAAGCAGCGAAGTAGTACTCAGTATGTGCCAGACATTATTTGCAACTCTCCACATATGTTTATTTGCCTAATATGACAATGCTATTATTATTCCCATTTTATAGCTAGAAGGTAAGTAGCTTACTTGAGGTCCTACAGCTAATAAATGGAAGAGCAAGATATAACCTCATGTCAACTGGCCCTAGAGTCCATGTTAACCTCTACACTCCAGTGACTCACATGTAATGAGAAGAACATGGAGTGAGGCTGGTGATTGTAACAGGCAGGATAGTCCTGGTTATGCTGAAGTAACAAACATCTCCCAAATCTCAGCGCTTTAAAATAGCAAAGATTTATTTTTTGCTCTCATTTCCTGTCCACTATGGGAGGGTTGGGGGAGTAGCAGGGCACCACAATACATTGCCTCATTCAAGAACCCTGGTTAAGAAGGCTCCATCTCCAAGGTCATTGATTGATGGTAGACACAGAAGAAAAAACAAAGGAGTGTGGTTAACCAGACTTCTAAAGTTTATACTCAGAAGTGACTCATATCACTACTGCTCCCATTTTATTGGCCAAAGTAACATGGAATATACAGGAAAGTGCAATCCTACTATGTGCTTGGATGTTGCAGCACAAGATATAGTTGGTGGACAGCACAGGTGACTTCTCCCAATGACCTGCCTTACAGACACTGAAATGCTCCTCTCCAATGCTGATGCTGTTTCTCCTCTTGCTTTGTTAAATGTTTCCAAATGGCTCTGACTCTTTTCATCATCAGTGGATAAAGGGAACTGTATAGTTTTTAATTTATAAGTCAAAACCATGGCCCAGAAACTAAAATCTTCACCAGGGACAAGAATTGTCTAACCCTTTAGCTACAAGCATTCTTTCTAATCTCTTTGGCTTCCTTCCTAATAGCTAATTTATTTCAATATTTTTAATCTTCTCTACCGACATCAACTTTTTTGTTTAAATAACTTTGTATGATCTCACAGCCTGTTGGGAACATAGAATACAGAGACGCGGTTTGCACATGGAATCATTCATTCACTTACTCTTTCCCTAAAAGGGGAGGCATGTTTCTAAGCCCAGCTCTATGAGAGGCATGATCCTTCAGGCTGTGAGAGATACAAGGGTTACTCAGAATACTGCCTTCAAGGAGCTTATACTCGTCATCAGAGAACTTAGATATGTGGGAACATGACACCCATCCATTCATCCATCCACCCTTCCATTCAATAAACACTTATTGAGTGTTGGCCAAGTTCCAGACAGTACGTTGGGAAGAGGGGTCTATGACACTGAGCCATGCAAAGTCCATATCCTCAATTCAACTAGTTTAAAATCCAGTGGGGGAGACAGATGGTTACAATGCAGCACCTCGCGTATTGCTCATATGGGATGCAATAGGAACACTGGGAAAGGCACATAATCGAGGCTTCAGTTAAATGAGGAAATGGACATTCCAGACTGATGGAGCATCCCTAGGCCAGAAGAAACACAGGCTCAGGCAACCACAAATTGCTGTGAAAGGCTGGAGTCCAATGGGCGTGTGAGAAGTGAGACTAATAATTTAGGCCCAGGGACAGATCGGGAAGGACTGTGTGTTCCGACCGGGAATTTTCCATTGTATCCTAGAGGCCAGTTTGATCTCCCCTCTTTATCCAAAATAATTATAATAATTATTATTATGTATAAACTGTACTTATTATCTATTCTATTATATTCACGCATACTATAAAACATACATGTTTTAAAGGATAATGATGAAATAAATAATAATTTTAAACATCTTAATTCAATTGCTGTACTAAAATCTTTCTGTTCTCTTGTTCAGTGAGAGCAATGGGTTTGCACATAATTTATTCTATTTAAAGAATCTTAATAGTTTGTGAGACATTAATATAAAGGTCAGGTTCCAAATTCAGTTTATTTCTATACCTGTCTCTATTGGCTCAGATTTAAATACGTATTTCATAAAGACAGGGAGATCTAGGGGGCGCCCTTGGACCACTGACTGTGTTTTTAAGTCAGTTATGCCCAAGTTCTGTATAAGGCTTGTCATAAATTTGCTTCTCTGGTAGCTCTGAGTTTTTCTTGCAAACTCATTAGAAGGCAATGGCTTTTTGATATTTTTAACAAATGGGCACAACCCCCACCAACACATTTCATTTGGAAGATCTGAAAACATATTAGTGAATGTGCAGTTCTGAGTATTTTGATAGATGACATAACTCATGTTTGACAGCCTACTTCCCGAGGAGATGGCAACATTTCCAAACTTCCTTTTTCAAAATCCTCTCTTCAGAGCACAGATTTCTTATGAAAAGCAATTACTTTCACCTTCTAAAACTGCCATCTTGAAACAAAATAAGCAAGTTGGGTTTTTCCCCAAATGTTTGCTAGAGAGAATATTAATAGCAACCTATTATCACAGAAAAGCAACAAATATGGGACACTTGAGGTTTTTCTTTTTCAATGAAAAATGGATAAATCATCTTTAATTTTAACAATTCTGTTAAGCATTTTGAAGTAAAATAACAATTGAATTTCTATGTGGCGCTGAAGATTTTTCTAGTTATTATATTTCAAAGTATTGTGTCCTAGCAGTTGAATTTTTCCTACATAAATGGTGTTATTTAACTCATAAACTGAAATTGTTTGAAATACTCTGAAAGTGAAGAAGGAATGTGTGTGCAGAAAGCTTTCTCTTCTCTCAAGAGGCCTCCTCCATGCTCAGGGTCAGAGGACAGGCCAGCCCGGGCCCTGTAGGGTTGCTAAGGTCAACCCACATATCAAATTTCAGTGCAGCTTTTCCAAGATAAAAACAAAAGCTCGCATGGAAGTGGTGACATTGTCTTCCTGCATCCGAGCAGATGACCCAGCTCAGCCCAGGAACGTGAGCGCTCTGCTCTGGCGACCACTGCTCTGAGGAGGAGGCCAGGAAAGAGTTTTTAACAAGGGAGGGATGGTGCAAAAAGGTCCCACTGTGTTTGGGATAACTGTGTAGAACATGGGCCCACTCTTGCCTTACATGTGTATCTCTCCATTCACCTATGTCAACAGGTATGTGCGGTCAAGGACGAAGCATGACGTCGACATGCGAATCGGAATCCACTCGGGCTCAGTGCTGTGTGGTGTGTTGGGCCTTCGGAAGTGGCAGTTTGACGTCTGGTCTTGGGACGTGGATATTGCGAACAAACTTGAATCTGGAGGGATCCCTGGGTAAGCCAGAGCAAAGCCCTAGTCCTCCTAACCCTGGTCATTTGCCACCTTGTGGGAGCGGGTTTCCCCTGTGCAGAATTCAGGGGTATGGGTCTAAAAGCAATTATTTGGAAGAAGATAGAACCCTTCATGGTGTGAGATTTTTGGGTTTATATTTTTCTTTTAAGCCCAAATGGCTTTTTAAATGTCTGGTTATTTCCCATCCTTATCAATCCATATATATAGGAATAAACTAAGCTTACCTTTCCTTTCAATAAGAGTTTGCCCCCCAATTCTGAACATGTATTAAGTACCTACAATGAACTAGCCATTCTGCTAAATATCATTACTACATCATTTGATTTTTCAACGCCCCACATAGTAAATGTTATGAAGGGCCTCACCAACTTTACTGCCTCCCCTTGTTAATTCAACAGTCCAGTTTGCTCAGGGCTGACCTTTCATTATTAATCTCCAGGCCTTCAATGTGTCCCCAAGAGCCTGACACGATGCTTGGCACATAGGAAGGAAAGAAAGGAAGGAAGGGAGGCACACAACCCCACTGTGTAATGGTTGACAGCCTGGACCCTGGAGTCGTGCAGAATTGAATTAAAATCCTTTCCCTGCCACAGACACCAGCCATGTAGCTCCACACAAATTCTTCAGTCTCTCTGAGCCGTGGGTTCCCAGACTAGCGATTCTCAGCTTGTGCTGGAATCTGAATCACCTGGAGGGTGTGGTAAACCTTGGGCGGCTGGGCCCCACCCTCAGACTTTCTGATCAATGTGTCTGGGGCGGGACAAAGACTGTGTCTTCCCAACAAGTGCCCAAGTGATGCTGATGCTGCTGGCGTTGGTACCACACTTTGAGGACCACTGTTCTCGAGCTTTAGTTAAATGAGAAAATGCATATCAAGTCCTTGGTCCTGTGCCCAGTAAACATTCACTGTGGTTGTGTTTGTAGCAGTTACCATGTGACACACATGTAGGGTCTTACAAGGACCTTGAAGTCCTTGTCTCCCTCCAGCACTGCTTGTGACCTCCCAGTGATGTGACTCTGGCCCAGGTACTTACTCCTGGTCTCGGGGCCAGTTTTATCATCAGCAAAATGGGGGGGGGGGTGCCTATCAGGAAGAGGGAAATTCTATGAGATGATCCATGGAGCCAGTCATGTTATAACAGCTTTGACTACAGATATCATTTATGCAAAATAAAGTGTTACCAAATGGTTAGATCATATTTACTGTCATGACTATCATTATTATATCCTGGCATTTAAAATTATCAGAAAATATCAGGTTTACCTGACAGTCAATATATGGGAATATTGCCTGACTCATTTCCGTAGATAAACGTAATCACCAGAATCTCGTCCGCACAGTCTTTACTCCAAAACCCCAGCTAGCAGCCATGATCCAAGGAACCTCTAAAGCCCTGTTTCTATCAAAACGTGTAAATGTAAATTGATTGGAACTTGAGCAGAAGACTCAGTAATGAATGAAGGTGAGGATGTCTTTCCCTACAGGAAACATAATATTGATTCAGTATGTGCAAATACTATTCCCCCTGCGCACTGATGCAGGGTAATAAAACGCAGAATCCAGAGAAAATACCAAATGGGGGTTGGCATTTAACTTAATTATCTTAAGAGAAGATCAGCCATCAGACTTTATAAAGATGATGCATGGAGCCAGTCATATCATAGCTTTGACTACCCTTCTGGGGGTTTCATTGTGCCTGAGAGAAAAAGACGGCCTTCTAGCCCTAGCGCTGAGGTTGACCAGAGAGACAGGTCTGGGACAACCATTTCATAGGAGGTCAAATGACCTTTCTCTTCCCCAAGGTCAACATTACTGAGTATGTACTGACAAAATCCGCCATGGGAACATTCCGTGCTTATTCAGCGTGTTTCTGAAGAGAGCCCAGATATCTTTACATGTTTCAGTTTTTGTGTTCTGACCCTAGAAGTCAGTGACTGTATGCAAGGCTGAGACTTTGGAAAAGGTGGAGAATGTGCCTTGCAGGATCAGAAATGCATCCTTGGTAGTTTCTGGGTGTTTTACGAGTCCTCTGCAGTGATTTATTCTATGAGCAGGAATTGAGCAGAATGGGTAAGAAGGAAGTAGAAATAGCACTAAAAGTACAATATGTCTGGCCGGTATGGCTCAGTGGTTGACTACGGACTCATTCACCGAGTGGGTACTATTGTTTTTCCCATTTTCGTGGATGAGAAAATAGACTCATAGAAAGATTAAGTAACTTGCCCAAGATCTATCAGCTAGCAAGTAAGTGGTAGAGTCAGGGTTTTGATCCCACAATCCGGCCAAAGCGTTCATGTCCGTAACCACCGTGCTAGGCTACCCACAGCACACTATGGCACTGTAAGGCGTCTGGGTGAGTTAGGAGCACACAGAAAAATCCTCCCAGAATGACTCACCATGTGAAATTTCCACGATTCCAGTGTGAGCCTTAAGGCCCTTGATGTCATCTGTTCTTTTGCTAAAAAAGAAACTTGAATCATGAGCTGCAGTGGCTGATGACTGTGCAGGAGTGAGTCACTCACCTTGTGAGGCCGGCCAGTGGCCAGCCAGCACGTGGCCACAGCTCTGTTCTCCACTCCTTGCCGTGCACACAGGTCAGGGAAAGCTTCTCTGTGGTCTTGTGAGGCCTGCCTTTTTCTTATGATTTTAGACGAGTTGAAGAAACGAGGCAAGACAACAAGAGAACTGTCATTGTTGCTTGGTGATTTTGGACAAAAATTGCCATTGGGTTCAGAAACATTTATGGAACTTGTTTTCCCAATATAATCAACATCACTGAAAAAAAGAAATCACTGACCGTTGCTTTTTTCTGTGTCCATGAATTTTTTGTTTTATTTTTTTTTGCTCAATCCCTTTACCCAGCACCTACCCACCCCCCGCAGCTGTCAGCCTGCTCTATATCTATGAGTCTGTCTCTATTTTGCTTGTTAGTTCATTTTGTTCATTAGATTCCACATATGAGTGAAATCATATGGTACTTGTCTTTCTCTGCCTGGCTTATTTCACTTAGCATGATACTCTCCAGGCCCATCCATGCTGTCACAAAGGGCAAGATTTCCTTCTTTTCTATGGCCCAGTGGTATTCCATGGTGTAAATGTACCACAGCTTTTTTATCCACTCATCTACTGATGGGCACTTGAGTTTCCAAATCTTGGTTATTGTAAATAACCCTGCATCTATTCTTTCGAATCAGTGTTTCGCGTTTCTTTGGATAAATTCCCAGAGGTGGAACCGCTGGGTCATAAGGCAGTTCCATTTTTAATTTTTTAAGTAACTCCATGTTGCTTTCCACAGTGGCTGCACCAATCTGCATTCCCAGCAACAGTGCGCGAGGGTTCCCTTTCTCCACATCCTCGCCAACACCTGTTATTTGTTCATCTATTGATGGTAGCCGTTCTGACAGGTGTGAAGTGATATCTCACTGTGGTTTTAGTTTGCAATTCTCCGATGATTATTGACATTGAGCATCTTTTCGTTATGTTATTGGCCATCCGTATGTCCTTTTAGGCAAAGTGTCTATTCAGGTCCTCTGCCCATTTTTTAAATGGATTGTTTGGGTTTTTTTGGTAAAAATCACTGATTCTTAAGGGTTGCCAAGACCTGGCTGACAGTCACAAGAAAAGCTGAAATAAGTGCTTATGTGGGGCGGCTCTGCAGAGCTGTGTTCATCAGAGGCTGCGGTGTCCCTTGGGGTGGAGTCAGCGATGCCCTGCTCGTTGATTTTTGCTTGGAGTTCTGTTTTCTTTTATTCTTTCTGATTTTTTCAGGGGCCCACATATTGTCCCCGAGGACATGACCTCACAGTGCCCTGATGCTGGCTTTGCCCAGGCCACGCCAGGGGTGGATAATGACCTTCGCTTTGTGTCCCCAGGAGGATTCACATTTCCAAAGCCACCCTCGACTGCCTCAACGGTGACTATGATGTGGAAGAGGGCCACGGGAAAGAGAGGAATGAGTTCTTGCGGAAGCATAACATAGAGACCTATTTAATTCAGCAGCCGGAGGACAGTCTGCTGTCGCTGCCCGAAGACATTGTCAAGGAGGCAGTGAGCTCCTCGGACCGGAGGAACAGCGGGGCGACATTCACCGAGGGGTCCTGGAGCCCCGAGCTGCCCTTCGACAACATCGTGGGTAAACAGAACGTAAGTCCTGGCTTCCTTCTTCTGGTTAGCCAAAGGCATGCACAGGTGCCTCTGCACCAGAGAGGCCCCAGAGATAACCCATTCATCTTTAACCTTTTCTCTGCTGAGCAACAGCATTGCAAATCATCAAACCCTATCTCCTCCGGACAGAAATAACTTTTGTGTGCAATGTCAGGAAATGCATGAAATACCGGAGTGTACTCAACACCCTCTCCTTTTATTTTTTATCTCACTCAAAATAAATGTCATGTGAAGCTGAACTGTAATTATAAAAAAAAAAAAGACCCACATTGCAAAAGAGAAACCTGATATTATTATACTAGCAACAGAAGTAGATGATCAGGTCCAGGGGAATGCCATTCCTTAGACAGCTGGCAGGCTAGGAGTTCTGAACTGCCCTCTGGAATTTAAAGTCAGGGGGTTGCCACTGATTTGGGACAGGCAGCACCAGGTGATGCCCAAGGGGAGGGTGAGAGCGTTCAGGAGTAGCATGAAATTGCAAAGCCGCCCTCGTAATTCTATTCCTATTTAGTGTGAATTTGCTTTTTATCTGAGGGATGGAGCCAACAGTCAGTCCATGAGGAGTAAATCACCAATCACCAAATTATTTCTGAGATCATTTCTTCAACTACCAGGACTCCACTAACCCGAATGAGATGCTCAGACTCCTGTAGGCGCTAGAGGACTGAGGCTGGTCAAGGCAGAGACCCTGAGAAGTCTGCGATGCCCCCGTCCCCAGAACGCTTGCTCAGGACCTGGGCTCTAGTACGGGTTTTCCCTTTCATTGCCCAGGCCCGCCACCTCCAGTTGAATTCATGTGAGTTAAAGAGTAGAACCCCAGCATCCTTTTCTAAAGAAACAAACAAACAAACAAAGCCAATATGTATGAGACTGGGAAACGGTTTCTGACATGCCCCTGTGCACCGGACAGGTGGGTGGGGCACTCTGAGGCCAGGTTAACCTGTCTCCAGTCAGTTCTGTGTGACGGGGCAAAGGAGTAACTCACGGGCCAGATTCCACCAGAAGACCCAGCTCAAACCCAGTCCGCATGCCTTGGGAAGGTCAACCCTTAGGTCCTTACTCTCCTTCTGTGTTTCATTTTCCCCCAGAATTATTATGCCCAACCGAGTCACCACTGATTTCAGTGCCCACTTCCTCCCATCCCTGAACTGGTGTGCATGGTGCAGTTTGCTATTACGTAAAACAATGGACTTCTATGTCCTTCCTGGAGTGGGTGCGTGGCCAGCTGATAGCACCCTCTGCTTCCTTTGCCTATTGTTAGCTTGAGCCTGGAAGCTGGTTATTTAGAGAGGAATGCATGCTTCACCGTAAATACCTCAGTAACTCTGCATCACATTCTCTAAGTATTTTTTTTGTTTGTGTTTTTTTTGGTCTTGCCATTTGAAAAACTTTTTCTATTTAAGCTGATTGTGGAACCAGGGATAATTCCTAATTGTTCTAATCTTAGTTGTTCCTAACCTGGCTGCTAATCATTGAGAACCAAGAGAGAGAGGTGGAGATACTTGGTCTTATTCTGCGATTGATGGATCTGGTAAAATTGTACAGGAATATCTGAAATATTTCTTTGCTAATTTCCTAAAAAAAAAACTTGCTGATATCAAGTCATTATTATAAGATATATCATTGTTAGTCAATAATCACACTGTATATTTCATATGCTGCCCGAGTTTTGCCTGGATGCACTCCACCTGTGCCATCTTCAGCGTGAATCATCTCAGTTCATGTTGATGTCTTGGGACTTCAGAGGCAGGGGATGTGTACTGATATTCACAAATAACTAAATGGCACTAATAAGACTGAGGAAATGAGTCAATTAAAATGGTCACAAGCCCTCAAAGTTTACACTTACACTTAACTCTAGAAATCGAGGGCCATCTGTGCCACTCGGAGACATGTGCGTGCCTGGGAGAGACGGAGACTGGTCTGGCTGGGCCTGTCTGCCAAAACACCCCGTCAGCTCCACGGAAAGCCCAGACCATCTGAGTGTTTGCACATCACACGGAAAACAGACTAATTCTCCACTGGGGCTTTGCCAGCTGAATTGGGCAAATGTTTTGGCTTCTATTGATTCATGTGAGCTTCGAAATATTTTTAATGACATCGGAATGCTGTGGCATAATCTGTGCGCTATACATAGCAGATGTTCAGATAGTTTCCTTCTCATTTATTCATTCATCCAATAAGGATTAATTGAGCATCCTTTACATGCCAACTGCTAGTAGCAATAGCAGGAAGGATAGAGAGAAGAAACACTGCAGAGATCAAGTCAGCCAGTCGTTTATATGTTTCATGAAGAGAGAAATTATGTTTCACTTACCACTGTTTAGCCCAACATCTGGCAGGTAATGGGACTTGATGATAGTTTGTTGAATGAATGAATGAAATGACAGATGTGGGTGGTAACAGAGAGGAACCAGTTAAGTTCCAGTTAAGTTCAACTTCTAGGTATTTTGCTTAGGTGTCGGGGTGGACGGTGGAAATGCCCACTGAAATAAGCACTATTGGGATGGAAGGAGATTGGATGGGAAACCCTAGGAGTTCCGTTTGGGGCATGGTGAGCTTGAGATGTCTGGAGAGGGCTCCGTGGAGGTATACCCAGGGACTACTGAACACTCACTCTGGAGCTCAGGCATAAAGGAACTGTGCAAGGAATGTGAACATGGCAGTCATCAGAACCTGAGGGCTAGTCGAAGCCATGGAGTGAAGGGGATCACAGGAGGGAATATGTGAAATAAAACCATAGGGAGGCACAGGATAGACCTCAAGGGGCACCTGGTGGGAGGTGACCGAGAGCAGCGACCCCACAACAGAGACAAACAGGAAGGAAAGTGATGAGAAGAGAATTAGGGGATGTGGTGTCCTGGAAGCCCAGAGAGCAGAGAGCGCGTTTTGAGATGGAGGGAGCAATCAACAATGGCCAGTGGAGCCAAGAGGCTGAGATGGAAACTGCCCATTGGAGTTGGATGGAAGAACATCATTGGCAAGAGGCAGATTTGATGAGGTGGTGAAGTCAGATTGTCACGGGTGATAGATAAGAGAGGGCTCTGCATCTCACAGTAGAACCCCAACTCCACCCGTCGCCTCCCCACCGCCCCTCTAAGGAGTCTGTCAATGGTTTGGAGCAGCAGCTACTGCACTAAGAATTGTTTTTGGTCCCTTAGGTGAGTCTTCCAGTCCTGCTCTATGCTTGAAGAGCCTTCCTTGGTTTTGATGTCATGCATCTTCCCTGCCCCTTATCTGTGTCCATTTGGGTTAAATTGCTGGTTCAACACAGCCTGAGGTCTGGGGTCCAGGTTGCTCTTGGAAGCCTGCAGCACTCGTGGTTTGCATCCCCGAATCCTGACGTGGCAGGTGTTTGCCCACTGATGTGGCATCTTGGCTTGCTGAACCCTGGCTCAGTTACCAGTGGGGCTGCCTATGCTCGGAGCCTCAGAATGGAATGAAAGTAAGGAAACTAGAAGTCAAGAAGTGTATGATCACAGGTGGACTATTGACGTTCAAGGTATGAATGTAGCAGTGGGTGGTTGAAGTAAATGGAAAGTGGACAATTGGACGTGTGGGGGAGGGTGTCCAGAAATTTCCAGGCTAGATTTTTGGATGAGTCATCAACATGGTCATTGAATCTCTCAGAATAAAGGTAAATTTGGGGATGAAAACAAAGACTTAAGAAATGGGTCCTTGTAATAAAGATCATGCTTCCCTCTGATTGCACGCTGTAACTAAAATCCATTGTGGGCTTGAGCGCTTCATTCGATTACTTAACAGGAACTCAGCAGTCTAACCGCTGGGGATCAGTACTGAGAAGACAGACCTGGTCCCTGTCCTCTAGGAGCTAACATTTTAAGGGAGTGGGGCATGTACACAACTAACCAAAACATGAAAGTGCTTTGAAGGAAGCAGATATAGGAATAGGGGGGCAGATCAAATCATCACCGATAGGATCATCACAAGTTTCTAAAGATTTGATTGGAGCGCTGAAAGGAAACCAGGAGAAGGACATCTAGAGAAAACAGCTAGTGCAAAGGCCCTGCAACGGAAAAGAAGTTTCATATGTTAGAAGAGCAAAATGGCCCAAGGTGCTAGAGCAGCAACTTTCAACCTGTGTGCTGCAAGAGTTCTTAAAACATGAAATACCTGACTATTTAGTCAGGGGCACTGGCCTCTTCTCCCTTAGATTATCAAATAAAAATAAAAAAATGACAGCCAACACAATAGCTGTCTTGTGTGAATGAATAAAAATTATACCTTTTTTTGTCAGATCAGCAAAAACTATATTTTCTGGTGTGCCTTAGAATTTTAGTAATGAGTTTATGTGCCATGAGATGAGAAAGGTTGAAAATCGCTGGGCTAGAGCACAGTGAGCAAGAAAGAAAGGGGTCAGAGGTGAAGTTAAAGCATGCGGAGCTTGCTCCTGCCAGCTCCACATGGGATTTCCTTTGAAGGGAAGTGATGGAAAGGCTTCCAGCAGGGCGCAGACATGACCTGATTTAGATTTTTTAAGGAATCGCTTTGGCTGTCTTGTGGAGAATGGACAAATGGCATCTTAGACTGATGACTCCCAAGAGGATACAAAGGGGAAAGCTTTTGCTACTATGACATGTATTGTGTGAGGATATTAATCCTTCTTACATGACTTTTGTAACAAGTGATATGCCAAGAACATGGAGCCACCCTTTAGCAGTGAAGCCCCTATTGGAGCGTAGGGTCTGTCCCTCATATCCTATGAGGTCCCCGCCATTGCCCCATCCATCCCTTGCACACTTATCACAATCAGACATTTGTCTATTACTCCTCCAGGCCTTTTAAAAGAATCACCTGGAGAAAAGCACACATTTGATACTTTTGTTGTATATATTAGACGTTTCTACAAAGTAGAATGCCCTTGGTTGTTACCATTATCATGAAGTTAATATGTGCACCATCAATATTTTTTTAATATTTTTATTGATTTCAGAGAAAAAGGGAGAGGGAGAGTGAGAGAGAAACATCAATGATGAGAGAGAATCATCTATCGGCTGCCTCCTGCACTGCATTCCCCACACTAGGGATCAAGCCCACAATCCAGGCATGTGCCCTGACTGGGAATCGAACCGTGACCTCCTCGTTGATAGGTCGACACTCAACCGCTGAGCCACGCCAGCTGGGCTGCACCATCAACATTGAAAACATAGTTGGAATTTCTATAGTCTACACAACCAACTAGAAAGCACATGTGCTTCTTTGCCATGAGGATAGATAGGTGTCCATGGTGTCACTAACATTAACAGAAGTAGAGAGTTTGGGGGCAGGTACCATGGCGGGTGCATTGCTCACATCCTTTCCATTTCATTTTCTTACCAACCTGATAATGTGATGTGCCTGCTTTCCAAGTGAGGGGACCATGATCATGTTCTTTTATTGAGTCATATTGATCCCTGGGGTTCGGTTTCTTTCCTTCTGTATCTGTCCCTAAAGGGTGGGATGCAAAGTGAGTGGCTGGCCCTTTCCTGTGCATACAGATGCCCATGAGAAAAAGAACTCCTAAATTACAACTTGACTTCGTCGTTCAGCTTGGGCAAGTCTCTCCTCCATGATGTTCATTCGTTCCCTCATTCATTCAGTCATCCACTTATCAACCACTATTGAGTAACTGCAATTTGTGGACACTGATCCCCGTGTCAGGGGTAGAGAGATGAAGGACAGGCAAGCTGTTGAGGAGCTCACGGAGCGGAGGTATTGCTAATAGGCCCACAGGGCCAGTGTGAGCTTGCTGTCCCAATAGCAGAAGAGTGTATGGAGGTGGAAAACTGGTCCAAGGTGATCGGGGAAGACCTTCCCAAGGAAGCCACTGTTAAGCTGAGATCTACAGACAAGTAGGGAGTTTGGGCCAAAGATGAGGGCACAAGACCCCAGGTGGAGGGGGAAAGCAAGGCGACTATCTTCACCAGGTTTCCACTGCTCAGGACCAATACACAGGCTTCTCTTTCCCCACAGAGAACTCCTACCCCTAAAAATGCCCTAAATAGCGTGCATTGGTCTTAAGGAAGAAGTTGTGTTTTCAGAGGTTAGTGCTTCTGTGATGAGCCGCCCAATATCTAATTGTCCGTGGTCAGTCTTGGTACGCAGGCGGTCACAGGCAGATTTTTCTCTGTGGGAAGTTTATTTCGAGCCATTTGAACATCAGATTTAGCTTTGATGTTCACTGGATGGGACATTTTGCAGGCTTTGGGGTAGAGAGCATGAAGAGCTTGGACATTGCCCGCCGTGAATCCGCACTCTTCCAGGAACGTGGCTTTTTCTGACAGCAAAGCCCCAGGCTGTCCTGCACCGGCTCAGAAGATAACGGCTGAGTTCCGCCAGGAAGAGTGATTACAGGGGCCTGGTTTCCACTCTCTTCAGAAAGGCAAGTGGATCTGAAGCCTTCCTGGGAGCGTTGAGTGGATTACGCAGGCAATTTGCTCTGTTAACTTGAAGTGATCATCCTTTCTTTCTCTGACACTACAGGGGTAGACGAAGGCGAAGGAAACGAAGGTAGAGATGAGTCTGTGGCTCATGTAGAATTGCTCTGTGGGGGTGGGCAATGAAGTCGGCAAGCGTATGACATGCAGCCTGTGGTCACCTGATGGCCAATAACTGCCAAAGCTCTTCTAAACCAACCGGGATTGACCGGTTGTTTGGGGAGAGAGAAAACAGTGGCCTGAGGAAGCAGAACCCATAATGAGTGCACATGTGAAGGTGAACGTATGACATTTTGAACATGTGAAGGTGATCGTATGGTACTTTAAACATGTAGAGACAGGTAGGAAGAGAAAGAGGAAAAAAGCTGCATTTATTTCTGACTTCTTTATTTCCCAGATTTAAAGAAAAAAAGAACTGGATTTGTTTTATTGATCTTGGTGCTAATTTTGCCAATGACGGGGTTAAGGATTCTTTGTTCTAAAATTTATTTAGCTGCATCAGGTTTTTCTCATCTTTTCTCCACCAAGAATACCTTTTGTTGTTTTGACCTGGTGCAGTGCACGTGTGTAAAGGGTTTTTCTTTACAGACACTAGTGCGTGTAGTGTGGCTGAATCTGTATCCCCATTTTTTAAAGTGATTTAGCACGTGAGTCACAGCCGACCATGGCTCCGGCTCTGCACTGGCAATGAGTGGTATCGCCCATGGGGACTGAATTCCAGCCGAGAGCAAAGGCACTTGGCATTTTTGCTGGCTGACCAGCCTCCGCTTTGGCTATGTTTGTATGTACTTATTTCTGCCTCACCCAGGGTCAAACAGGAAGCACAGTGGTAATTCCTCGGGCTTGGATGAACTTTCTGAAAGGTCCTCCCCTAGCTCTGGGATCTCCAGACGACTTCTGTGAATTATAGGTTATGAACCTCTAGATTTGATCGCATCTGTCCCACTCTATGACTCTTAGGTCACCTTTAATGGCCTGAAGAACCTCTCCGCACCGTGAGATGATAAGGGCTTTGTGTACATCATAGCACCATGGGGGTAGCACCCATCAGGAAAGCATATCTTGGGAGTAGGCAAACACAGGGCTGCTCTCAGGTGGTAAACTCAGATGCAAACACTGGGGATCATAAAAACCTGGAAAAGCTAAATTAATGAGGCAATTCCAACAGACGAGTGTGGGCAAATTAGGATAAGAGAAAGTAGAAGCCCCACAGACATAATAGTTTGGCCCTAATCTGAGTAATTTCTTCTCTTCCCTGTTTTGTCCTGTCATAACTGGAGACGAGTGAGAGAGGCTGGATTCTCGAAGGTCGGTAATTTGTAGCTCATTGGAACAAAATTAAGGAAAGCATCAATAACTAAATTTGAGTAGCAAATTTGTATAAGAGGAGTCTGAAAAAAACTCAGACCTACAGCCTTAAAACAAGAAACTGGAGCAATTTATCAGCAACTTACAATATACTTTGGCAGGTCCTCAGGTCATGTCATTTTGCTATCACATTGATGAGATGCCGTAGGAACTTAACTCTTATTCATATCAATTAGCCTTTGGTAAAAGTGGTTTTTCTTATATGTCATTTTGTCGCAGTTCCAAGAACCTATTGGTGGCATTAAGTGAGGACTTACTATACTTATCTCATAATCCCAAATGTAAAGAGCTACGTCAGAATCTTTAAAGAGATGAAAGTTTAGGTAATTATTACATTTCCATTTTATCCAAATTTGTTATGAACACATACATGCATGCACACACACACACACACAAACTCACAATTTCATTTTCCCCATGGCGTTGACATTTTTGAAAAATCTACGCCTTTGATGTTCTCAAGAACACTGAGTAGCTTAGGTCCTGATATATGAGCTGAATTATTCATACTGTCCCACGAGGTCATTTGTCCATGGGATAGTAGTCACTTCTCCAGCCCATGAGATTGCGGCCCAGGCACTGCAGTGCTGTGAGTATTTTGAGTCCCACCTCGCGGGTAGCCATTCATTCATGTGTCAGCCCCTCTGTGCCCAGCTCCTGAGCCACGTCCCGGGCAGGAATCCTGCCTCCATCCTTAGGATCGCCCCATCTCTCTGTTATGACACCCTAATTTTGAGATGAGATCAGTGCTGGAGTTAGCATATCTGTTGCACACATGACTTGGGATGTGATATTTTGAAAGCTAAAAATTCAGTTGGCAGCTTGCCTCCATTCACGTGGCATGAAAGTGGCCACATCTCAATGGATGTGCACGTTCTGTTTTGGACAATTCTGCACAAGTTTAACAGCTCCTTTTGATTAAAAATGGCCCAGGTGTATAATGAGTTGGGCGCAATCACATTCTAAACTGAGATTAGCATTTTCTGAGGAACGTGAAGGACATTATCAGAGTAAGGAATCCTGAAATCGCTAACAGGAAATGTCCAACGAGCTTTCCCAGGAATATGTGACCGACAATTGCTAAGTGTTTTTGACTCAGAAGACTGTGTTTCTAGAGAAGGCACCTTCAGCCTGAAATCTTACTGGGAAGAACTGATTTAAGGAATACCAAAGGTTTGGCCATCCATAAAGTGATAGGACCTGTAGGAAAAGTAGGTTTTCACTGTGTACTTAGGTAGAAGACAATTCCCAAAGAAACGTCTCTGGTCATAAACCAAATGATGAGCTTTAAGACAGTTCATGACTCCCCCCATCCCATTCCAATGAAGTGTATAAAAGGATGTCCTACCTAGAACCTCTGGTGATAATTTTCATGAGAACCCCAGACTCTCAGGCAAGACCCTATCTATGTTCAGAACTTGGCTTTGGAAGGGATGCTGGTCCTGTCTTGAGCACCTGTGAGTGAAGAAAAAATTCCTGCAATGCCTGAGTAGGACACGGATCTCCGTTAGGACCAGTCTCAGGCTGCAATGTCTTTCTTTGAAAAGACTCATAGGAGAGGTCAGCTCAGTTGCAAACTGTGATATATCCCAATGTTGAGCAATCGGACCTCCCAACTATCTGAAAGTACCAGCTAAAGTAAAGAAGAAAATGTGCATGCTTATTATTGTATAGAAATGTAATATACACTTTAGTTACACACCGAAACACGCATTTCCCATTTCCTTCCATTTCATCCATTTGTTTTTCTGATTATCTGACCAATTGCTTTAAGTTGCTCATGTGAATGAACACTCTCAACCTTTTTGAGGTCCATTTACGATTGGAATCACATTTGAAAGCTTATGCCAATTTTTAACCTGATCCCAACTTGCTCACACTGGCGTTGTAAATCTTAAAAAGCCATAATCTATCCAGAACAGCTCACTGCAGTATAACTCCAGATAGACAAATAAGACATGCTACACATTTTCTCAGCACTGCTTACAAATGAGTCACCGTGAAGACATCCGCCTGTGAATTTCAATGTCGGCAGCATTATTCCACTTAAGGTGAACACATGGTCAAATATTAGCGGCCATTACTAATGGAGGGGAGGGGGGTCACAGGCAATCTCAAACCAAGGTCACCTCCAAAGCCATTCATGCTTCGCAGCGGTGCACTGGAGGGTAAATGAAAGCTTAAGGTTACCCTTCCTGATTCTAATTTGCTTGACTTCTTGCATTGATATTGGTCTTCCCTTGAGCATACACATATGTCCTGAAGGTACGAGATACCAGAGAGATTGCTGGTCAAACAGCAGGCATAATTGTCACATGTAACTGAGAAAGCGAATGATCAGAAAAGGGACCCCTGAGCATTCGGTGCATATAATACCAGTGACATAACTGCGAGGAATAAAAATAATCGCTTGCATGAGAATTATCCACCTCAGCGTCACTGACATGTTAATGCAAGGGTTCCTTCCTGGCTCTAAACTATCCCCTGGTGGCAGTGATGAAAGAAAAAGCTTTTTCTCTCATTTGAAAGAGCCACACAGACAGACAATAGAATTCAGTGAGGGTAGGGAGCTCTGAACAGTGGAGAATTTATTGGTCTCTGCCTTTAAAAAAGAGGTCAATGGCACAGGCACCCAGGAAGCAACTCTTATTCCTAGTTTCCCAAAGGCCCCCTAGAGACCAATGTCCATCCCTGACGACTTTCACCAGTGCCCATCAAGAGGAGAACAATGAGAACAAGGCTCATTAAGTGAGTTATTCATTCAATTACATGCATTCAATGTCAAGGACACATCTTTTGTTCTGAGATTACAATATTCTTGTGGGGGGGAAAATGTACCTTTCTTTTATGAAATGGGAGTCATGCAAGAGTGCTGCAGCTGTGACCATTTATATAAATAAGTCCCAAAAATGATTTTGTAAACTCCCCTTCCCTGTGAAACTCGAAGGTCCAAGAGCAACGGAAGGCATGAGAGGCTGCTGGAGTGGACAATCAGCTCAGTTTAGTTCAAAGAAGCACAACTGTAGGAGGGTACAAATTACAGAGAGATGGAAATGCCTAACTATGAACGTGCCCAGATCTTTAGCCGATTTATGTCTGGCTGTTAGATCCCAGGTCAAACCACTTGCTGGGAGGGCATCTTGGCATCTCCAAGCCAGAATGTAGGCCCAGACAAAGGCAGCATCTTTCCCACCTCCTCTCAACACAGAACTAAATTTTGTCATTTTCTGCACCTTTGATAAAGGATTCCCACCCAAGAAGCCAATGGGAGATGCACCGCGTGGTGGAGTTCATCTCCTTCTGAGGGGCTGTTCTAATGCAGCTAATCCCAGGGGCCGAGCCCTCTGGCCCTGGGTGGATCCTGCTGTTCAATTTTCTGGAACATTGGTCCCTGTTTCCTTCTCTCCATTTAACTGTCTTTTTCCCTGTGGCAGCCTCCCTGGTACTCAGAGCTGAAACTCACTGCTCCAGTGCCCGAGGGGCATGTACTTCCCTTTCTCGTGTTGGCACCTGCCACTCTATCTGGGGCTGGAGAAGAAGGTTTCAGTGAATTCTACCAGTGATGAAGCCATGCTGGTTCCTTAGAGACCTGGAAATTAGGTGACACTGTCTGTCTCCAGGAAGGTTAAAATGAAGAGTCCGACAGCCTACAGGGAGGATCCTCTGGATGGGGCTGGAAGGTCCTTGAGGTCACAGTTCCTGACTCTGGCTCAAGTCAGAGGACGCGACCCCTGTCTCTCGGATATAGGAAGGGTCTGGGCACAAGGGCCTCCAAGGTGCTGTCAGCTCGCCCAGGCTGCCAGTCAATGAGCCCGTCACCGGACCTCAGTCTAGCCTGTGGTCTCGCGCATGGCCACGCCGAGAGGCTGGCAGAGAAAAGCAGGAATGGTGAGTACAGCCCAAGGCTGCGAGTTTTCACTGCCCCACTCTGCAGAGGCACCACATCTTCTGCCTCTTGGGGACAGAGACGAGCACCCCTGTTCGTCTAGCCTTCAGCTCCAGTTCCCCCCTTCTTGTCAAAGAAGCTGTCTTATGTTGGAGCTGTAAGTGAGCATTGCATTTGGCTACCTCCAGCCAGTTGGTCTTGTCACCTGCACTGAATTACCTACCAACAGGGGCCTCCCTGCCAAACCTGGTGTGTCTTCATAAGCTAATGCTATTTCTGCATCCACGTCGCCATACCCAGGGGCCAATGGGGTGGTCGTGCCTTTCACGCCTCCTGCTGTTCAACCCTGTGAACTTGAGAGGCTGCAAATGCTTGCATTTTTTTTTTTGGCCTAAAGGAAATTAAACACATATATCTATATGGGAATATAGATATATAATGGTTTATGGGGAAAAACATTTGTGCAGCATAAAAATCTAACAATCATTATCAAGTTCAAGGTGCAGATCTTGACACATTTGGCTGTCTGTCCACGAGGAAAGCTTAAAAAAAATGCAAGCCATGGGTCGCCACGTCTCTCCACCCCCATTAAAGGAAAGACCACACGAAAATGTGGAATCTACTTGGTTGGAGATGATCATTTCTGTGGGCTTTTCAGGTTTATTTTACTTTCTGTTATTGGTACTGGTTCTCTTTCTCTCATACCAGAGATGTGCCTGGTTAGAGAAATGGTCTTGATTAACATTTCCAAGCCGACAGCTCTCCCAAGTACCTGAACCGAAGGAATTCAGTGCACCTACTCAGAGGAGAGGGGCGCATCCCTCTTGATGTACTAACTGGCCAGGTTGTGTTTCTCTAAACCGAATGCTAACTTACCAACTTCTGTAGGTTTCACTGAATACAGCTGCATGGAATGCTATTACTGTTTGCAATGCAACCTGATTTAAAAACATTGCATTTCTCTTTAATCCAAAGGGGACTAGCAGGTTTATTGTGTTTGCATGTGCTTTCCCCCTAGACTCTGGCTGCCCTAACAAGAAATTCAATAAATCTACTTCCAAACCATCTTGCACAAGCTTTGCATGTCCAGTCGGGGCCTGAGGAAATTAACAAGCGAATAGAACATACCATCGACTTGCGGAGTGGCGATAAATTGAGAAGAGAGCATATCAAGCCATTCTCACTGATGTTTAAAGACTCCAGCCTGGAGCACAAGGTAGAGCTGGGTCTGCACAGCGGCTCTTTTTCTGAAGTCAATTGTCATAAATGTTCGTGGGGCCAGAGAGAGGGCCAGGGGCTGCGGTGTCAGTCGGTGTGTCTGTGGTTTGTCTGTCTGGTTTGGTTTGGTGCTGTCTTTTCTTTTTCTGTTTGAAAAGCATGAGTAGACTGAAGGCCATGAAAGGAGATGCTATTTAGATAAAGAAGGAAAAGATAAGGGGAGGAACAAGGAGCCCTCACCCCCGGGAGCCTCACAGGCCTGCCTTTCACTTTGACGTCATTAGCCCACATGCCTCTGCTTTTAGGTTAATTCTCAGGAGTAGCAACCACTGTAACATAATACATGCAGGCACCGAATAACTTCATGCAAGCATTGCTGTCTTTCTTAGATTGTAGGGGACACGCATTCTCCCGGTTGTCTGCTGGTCCCCTGATGTAGACATAATAGAAAGAAGATGAGCTGTGGATTCAGAGTTGGGTTTGAATGCCACCTCTGCTACTTCTTTGCTCTGTGGCCTTTGAAAAGTGGGGTAGCTCTCTGGGCATGAGCTGTACAGTGGGATAATGAACGTGCCTCCCTCACAGGTTAGTATGGAAGGTTCCAAGCAATGCCTTGAGTAGGTGAAGTGTCCAAAAATGGCAGCCATCACCACATTGATGGTGACTTCCTCTGATGCCCTTTTCTCTCCCAGCTCTAAACTGTAAAGAGCTGTGGGGAGGTGGGTACGGTCCCTGCTTAACTGGGCTGCTCCCTGCCCTGACGGAAGCTGGCAGACCTTCCTTGACTGAGCACAGGAGGTCTGGTGTCTGTAGGAGCCTCTGGCAAGAACAGCAGGAATTTGCAAGCAAACTTCAGGATTTTGATGTGACCCTCTGCAAAGCTCCAGGGAGCAATCTTTGGTGAGTTAGCCCAGCTTCCTGGGTGACTCTGCATTCCTCAGTGTGAGGAATGCACACTTCCGTGCCCATACACCATTCCCAGTGAGTGTCTGACAACCACCTAAGGCTGCAAACTCCAAAATAAATATCTTCACCTGCCGTTCGCAATGTGAAATGTATTGTGTCTGTATGCCAACAAAACCAAAGGAGAGGGAACATTTTGCTTTACTCTACCTCCCCTCTGCCAAATGCCAGGTGGGCTTTTCTGATTTGTAATATAATTGGGGGCTTAAGGTCCAAATTAACTGCATTTTCTTCCCCGGTTGCTGCATTGAAGGAGCTAGGAAGAGCAGGGTGGTCTTGCGAAGAATCTTCTCAATTAGTCCATGTAAATGCCGGTGTCCAGAGCTGCACCAAACCCTTGTATTCATCCTTGGTAAAGATGTACTTGATTCACTAATGACCTGACCTCTGCAAACAGAATTTCTATTTCTAATTTTTTTATTAAATAGCGTCCACATCTCATCTGCAGGGACCTAGTGCTGGAGCAGGAACGGACCTGGGAGGCACAGGGTGTCTGAGGGTGACTTCTGTGATAGGGGAGGTTCTTCCAGGAGAAGCAAAGAGCAGGAATGCCCCACCACAGTCCAGCCTTGTGCCATGTAGCGTGTGGTCTGCATTGCATGGGGTCCCTAGGGTAAGGGCAATGGGGCACATCAGAAAATGTTCATCCCCCCATCTCACAGAGACACCCCTCACTGACACTTGCTCGGGGACCCTCTCTAAGGGCTGCATTACGGCTGAGAGAGGATATATATTAAGTAACAATCATTGGGTGTTTCCCAAATGCCATATACTCGTCTAAGCTGTTTGCACAAATAGAACAACAATGAAGAGCATAGAGTAAATGTTACTATGAGCCTCATTTTCTACTTGATGAACTAGAGAGACAGGGAAACGACCAAGAAATGCCCAAACTCGAACTGTCAGTACAGAGGCTGTGACCTAAGGCCACAGTGACCCCCAAAACCAGTGTCTTGTCTCTCCCTGGAGCCCCGGGGACTTGCCCTCCCAGGCCCTTGTATAAGAAGACATTCCTGTGTTATCTTCATCCTCTCCTCTTAGAACCTTGGATGGGGTGCGAGGCCTGGAGCAGGGGTTGGAGGGCAAGATTGAATAGGAAAGTGTCCTAGGGCCTTAACAAAACAGAGCAGGCCTTTCAAATCCACAGGATTCTGCATCTTGTGTTTATATATGTCAGTTTACTGCATCCTCAGAAAAACATTACTATCCCACTTACAAAAGAGAAAACGAGCCTTAGAGGTCAAGTAGAGGTCACAGACCTCAGAACCCCACTGCCATACTTAATGGACTCTGAGCTGCCACCACCTCGGAGCTGTCCCATCTACTATACGGCACGGAGAAAGATAAATCGCCCAGCATGGGGAGTTGGGTGATTTATCCCCGCCCCACCCACCCACCCACAGTAAACTGGGCTTATACCTCCAGGGTAAGGATGGACAGGAAAAAACCTACCCAGCAGACAAAGAAAGTGGGGAAACCCACATTCCTATACCCTAGAATTGGTTAGATGGGAAAAAAAAGAGCCCTCCAAGAAGTTAAAGTCCAAAAGGCAATCCGCATAGGTTTGCTGCCTGAGTTCACACTCTGAATGTGGTCTTAAAAAGCACCTCAGGCAGAGAATGTATATTTAAAGCAGTCCCTGGTTGACACTGCCCCCTGCTGACCAGCGGGAGCAATCGCAGACCTCCCTGGAAGAACTCAGAGATTTTAAGACCCCATTGATGACAGTAAGACGCAATCTGATTTCAAAGAAGCTAAAATGTGAGGGTGGGTTGAGTATCTTAGAGTTGGTGAAATGTATACAGTATTTGTGACACCAAAACCTTTAACCACTGCTCTATCCTGCTTTTGGGGAGCACGTTTGCACTATAAAAGCGTTTTCTGAAAGGAGAAGTGGAAATGGCAATGACCTCACCCTGGGGAGGTTTGTGGGGAACAAAAGGCTTGACTGTTTCAACAATGAAAGGTGTGTAACTAAAGGATATATAACTTTATTGTCTCAACAGTAAAGGGATATGTAACTAATAAAACTCTCCAGCTTTATTAGCGAGTTGTCATTCAGACCTTTCCTGACCACGTGCAACTGGCACACGTACCAGCAGCGTGTGCAGCAGGCCTTTCGTGTACCCCCAGCGCTGCTTAAACACTTGTTGGATGAATGGAGACTGACATCAGGGAGACTATTCGAGGAGACTGCCTCGCCCTGTAGCTGATCTCAGGATGTCATTTTAGAGAACTCTAAGCCAAAGCACACAGGTCAGTTTTGAGCTGATTCTAAGAAGCGGTGCCTCAGGAGAGAAGAGTATAAAGTTCCACATATTCCCTGCTGTGTCATTTCAAAGTCACACACTCACACATACATACATATATACACATGCAGCATCTTCCTGTCATGTTTTAAAATTATTATTGAGGTTGATGTCTTTCTGTATATGTTTTTTTAATATAGTTTTTAAATATGTTTTTATTGATTTCAGAGAGAGGAAGGGAGAGAGATAGAAGCATCAACGATGACAAAGAATCATCAATTGACTGCCTCTGTACACGCCCTACTGGGGATTGAGCCTGCAACAAATATTGTATTTGTTCCCGTTGTTTTTTTACTTCAAAATAAGATATGTGCAGTGTGCATAGGAATTTGTTCATAGTTTTTTTTAAACTATAGCCGGCCCTCCAACCGTCTGAGGGACAGTGAACTGGCCCCCTGTTTAAAAAGTTTGAGGACCCCTGACTTAGAAGAAGGTGATGTTTCTCAGTCTCTGCTCCTTATTTCTCTTCTAGGACAAGGCTCTGAATGAAGCTTAGGATGAGGAAGACGATTAATTATTACTTAAAACCAACCCCAAACCTTTAGTGCCTTAAGAGAGCTTACTATCATAGAAACACGTATTTGGAGTGACTTCATTCAACTTAGTGTTGAATTCTGTTGTCCTGAGTCCCTGGCCACCTTTCTCTGTCCTGGGCTGCACGTTAGGACTTGGACTGGTCACTTCCTCCTGCCCTCTGAGGAACACGGGACTAGCTGTCACTCCCATGGCCTCCCAGGGCTTGGGGATCGGACCAGTCAAGGAAGGAAGAGCTCCTCCTGCCAAGGATGGGAGGTTTGGGGGAGGGGGAGCTGGAAGAGTGGTGGGTTGGAAGCTTTATAAAGTTCTGCTCGGGATTCTCCTATGTCAGTCAACCATCCTTCCATTCCCCCAACACACACACACACACACACACACACACACACACACACACTACCACCCCACCCCCAAGGCAGAGCATAGCATAAGGAAATATACTGCCATTAAGGGTCTTCTTTTATCCCTGGGGTGAGATCCTTCCAGCCTCACACTTCTGGGGCTCTCCATCTTATACATGTTAATGTGTTTCTTTGTGAGTCTACCAAACATGAGGAAATCCACGTTTGTGCAAAAGCGAGGTTACGCAGAAAGAAGTATGCCATGAGAGATTTCCTCAGGCACACCTGTCACTCATAGAACCGCTCTGGTAACGACTCTGGCTAGACACTAGACACTAAGCTAGGGAAGACAGTCTATTTCAAAATACGAATTATTCCTCTGCATTTTTATTGCAATTATGCCTTTTACCCAAATGGTCCAATTTAAGGAGGTTCTAGCCATTGCCACACTGCGGTAATGCATGAATTCACAATAGAATGAGGTTAACTTCCCTCATTTACTCATGAAAAATGAGCGGATTGTCCCTGTTGAGATTCTTCTTTAATTTAACAAACATATTAATTTATGCTAATGAAAGACATGCTAGGAAATTATCTCTAGCAAACTAGATTTATCCAAAGATGAAATGGGTTCTCAAGTGAGCGGTTGATTTCCCCTATCATTGGAAATCTGCAGGCAGGAGCTAACGGCTCATTTCTGTGAGATTTTACTGAGTGAAATGGCATTAAGAAGGGTTAGACCAAGGCAACAAATACAATCCACTCCACCCATAAAATTCTGTAAGCTCACATGCACACTTGGACAAAAGTATGGCTGCAGGTGGCACCATTAACGAGATAACTGCTTTGGCTAGAAGCAACCCTACATCTTGTGGAGTTGTAAGTACTCTTTATCTCCTAGGCCTGTGGTCAGCAAACCACGGCTCGCGAGCCACATGCGGCTCTTTGGCACCTTCAGTGTGGCTCTTCCACAAAATACCGGCTCTTCCACAAAATACCGACTTCTGCGCATGGGCCACAAAGTTTCAATCGCACTGTACTTGCGCGCCCACATGTGGTATTCTGTGGAAGAGCCACACTGAAGGGGCCAAAGAGCCGCATGTGGCTCTCGAGCCACGGTTTGCCGACCACGGTCCTAAGCAAAGGGGAGAGCCTAGGCATGGAGGGTGATTTTCCTCCCACACACCTACGAAGATTTCCTGGGCTGTCTTAGACACAGAAGCACAGAAGACTAGAAACTCTGTCCATCACCTCTGTAGGTTGGCTCCCCTGGCCATTCCTCTGTGGGTAAAGAATCCAGACGGGCTTTTCCTTGTGTGATCAAACCTGTGTTCCTGGCTTCCTTGTGACAGATCCATGAGCCCATAGATCCTCAAGGCTCTGATGTCATCTCTGAAGATGCCTTCTAAGAGCATCCATGGCCAACATCCCCAACATCCCCTCTTACTTCCTTGGAAGGGAACCCTATTGTCAATCTGATCAAGTCAGGAACTTTCATAAACCACATCACTGAAATATGTCACGATACACTATTGTGTGCCCAGTGAAGAAAATGACCTGTCCTTGAAAATAGCAAGATAGCAGCAGGTGGAGCAGCCAAGGAGACCTCAGGCTGGGGAACAAACTCTCAGGATTCCCTACTTATAATCTGTAAAGTCCTGGTTGAGTTACTGAATTGTCCTAACCCTCAATTTCATTATCTGCAAATGGGCATATGATAAATAGGATCTCCCTCAAAGTGTTGTCATAATTAAATGAGATCATCCATGTAAAGCATGTAGCATAGTGCCTCCTTGCAGTGGGTGCATAATGTATGAATAAACAATAGAACAGAGGTTAAATTCCCTAATTATCAATCGTTATCACTCAAACTTTTCATATTACATTTTGGCCAGTTCCTGAAAACCCTACAGATTCTAAAATAATAATCAAATTCTAATCTACGCTCTCAAAGGAAGCCGTTGTAATTGATGCCAAGTGCCATGCGCTTTTAATTGGTCTGAACCCCATTTACAACTGGCTCAGGTACTGCTCACAGGGAGACACTGACGGGAAATCTGGAGACAAAGTAAGTCTTCCCACTTTGTCTTCCCCAGCTTGCCATGGGAAGAAAATGAAAAACGTAAGATCTGATGCAACTGTAGATTGGACGCATGATCATGTAACATTTTGAAAGTCATCAGTAAGAAAAATTTAAAGGAGTCAGAGACTCAGGCATGGTATCTATAAGGACCTCTCATGGGGAGAATGGGCCAATAATGGAAAGAACGCTTTGCAAAGGAGTGAGCTCTCAGGCACTGGGAGTGTTCAAGTTGAGGGTGTTCCAAGCCCTAGGACATCCTGCCCCAGCTCAGAGAAGAGAAGCCCACTTCCTCCACCAAAGCAGAGAAGGTCACCTGGCGATATCAGTAGGCATTTGAGTCCATATCAGGGGTGTTATGGAAAGGATTCCTGAAGGCAGAGGCCCATTACAACTCCAAGATGCTGTGACAGTGATAGTAATGAGTTAATGACAATGACAATGATGATGATGATAATGGTGAAGATGAAGAAAAGGAGGAAGAGAGGGATTAAGTACACTAAAAAGTATTGTTTTAAAATTTTCAAGATCAAATCTATATAGCCAAACCAGTTTGAAATTAATCAGTCAGCCAACAAAGAATAATTCCATCTTGTGCAATTCGTTGTTAAGAGGAATTGAGACATGTATCTTCCTTTGAATTAACTGCTCTGTGGCTAACTCCTTTATTTTCAAGCTGGTGTGTGTGGGTCTCTATGATTGTGCCCCTTTCATTGAAAGCACTTCTGCGATTATTAGTAGCATGGGTTTTCTATGGCGTTGCCAGGAGTCACGATGGCTTACAGTGATTCTTCGGAGCATGTCCTGGTTCTCTCTGGATACCAAGCAAGCTATCCGAACATGGACAGAGACCTGAGGTCTGGGGAGTGAAAAAGCACTGCCCAGCCCCCTCTGAGCAGTGAGCTCCATGGAGCTCACCAGCTGCAGGCCACTGCCCTCCCTGACAGTGACAATGAGCAGCAAGTTTGATCTGAAACCCAGACCACACCAAGAAGCAGGCAAGAGAACAAAAATCATGTAACTGTGGGCTATGACTACCGTACCACCAAGAGGTATGACCACCAAGAGAAGGTGATGGTCACCTCTCTGTTGGGGACAGAGACTGAGCTCACAACAGTGAGAGCTCGATGTCCTGGCTTCCTTCATAAAGCAACTCTGTGAAATTCAAATCAGGGGTTACAAGGTTCTAAAGCCAGGCTTAGCTTCCTGTCCCCTCCCTCTGCTGTCCCCCCTCCCCCGCTGAACATGATCTGTATGCTGTGTGATCCATGGCAAGTTACTAGACCTCTCTGGCATGAAGGTACTAGTAAAAGGAGAAGCTTGGTTTAGGCCAATTCCAAGGTCTTTTTCTGTTTTAAAAATTCCTTTCCACCCTAACCAGTTTGGCTCAGTGGATAGAGTGTCGGCCTGTGGACTGAAGGGTCCCAGGCTCAATTCTGGTCAAGGGCATGTACCTTGGTTTCGGGAACATCCCCAGTAGGGGGGGTGTGCAAGAGGCAGCTGATCGATGTTTCTAACTCTCTATCCCTCTCCCTTCCTCTCTGTAAAAAAATCAATAAAATATATATTTTTTAAAAACAACAACAAAAACTCCTTTCCTCTCTCTGAGGGGACTGGATTATTCTTCCATTTAATGACTCCAAGGTGAATCTGGAAACCAGGCAGGACTCGGCCATTGAGCGCCGACCTTCCGGAAGCTTTTACAGCTGGGTAATGAGATTACTGAGTTCTCTGGATAATAAAAATCAAGTCAGCGCCGTTCCCCGGGGCTGCCTGCAGCAGACACAGAGGGCATCCAGCTTACAGGTCCATCAGTCTTGGTTTCTCTCGCGTGAAATGAAAGGGCTGCCCTTTTTCCATTTAAATGTAGGTTAATTTTATAAAAATGGATCCTCAATGAAATTTTTTTAACAAAAGAAAAAAAAATGACAAAAAAGTTATAAGCCAAAATGTTAGTAAGTGCTATTTCTGGGGTACTGACAGGATAAGTATTTTTGTGCATATGTTTTTCTATATTTTCCAATACTGGTTAATTGTATAATTACTCTGCAATCAAGAAAAAAAAGTTACTTTTAGAAAGAAATCAATAAACTATCAAAGCTACTATTGAAAAAAAATTTTTTTAAATAAGGAAGTTGCAAAGGATTGAAAAAAATAAAGGGCTGTCTTTGCTGGGGGTCTCTGAGGCTACTTTCTGTTCTAAGAGCCTGTGGATTTATTTTATGAAATAGTTTTATGAAAAATGAGGCAGAAAGACTCTCTCTGGGTAACACATCTCCCCTGTGTCCCCAAACCAAACAAGAAATCGAGCAAGATCCTTAAGGGACTTAAGTTTGCTCATGAAGAAAGTCAGTGTGAATTTGATTTGCTAAATATATGGGTGTGTGCTCTTCTGTTTTGTTAAAATGATGCTGGTTCGGTGGGAGAAGAAAGGGATGAGCTCAAGCCAAGTCCCCCTCCCAGGCCCTGTGCCTCGGAAGGAATTTATTCCTCCTGGGCTCTCAGGGAGAGGCTGGGGGGAGGGGGGAGACAATCCTCCGTGAAGGGTTTCCTAAGAGATGGATTCCTCTTAATTTTTTTTTTAAATCTTTATTTGCTTTGTCTCTTCTTGCTGCTTCCCCCGCCCCAAATCTAAACACTGGTGAAACTGAACTCTTGCAAACACCCAACTGTGCTAGAAAGTAATTTCTTCTTCTTTTTTAATCACAGTATTCTCAAATGAGGGACGAAGTGTTCAAGTCAAACTTGGTGTGTGCGTTCATCGTTCTTCTGTTTATCACGGCAATACAGAGCTTGCTTCCTTCTTCAAGGTAAATGCACAAGGACACGGTGGGCAGAGGAGAGCTCTTCGCGAGCGAGCCGATGGTCCCTGGCCTGGGCCAGCCAGCCGACCTTTGCAAGGGGTCAGAATTTAAAATACCGGGAACCAGGACGCATGGGTGGCAATATCAGTGTCTCTTCTGTGGTCTTCCTTTGCTTATAAGCTCATCCTTCTGCCAAGGCCAGAGGCCTTCCCCCAATCTTAACAAACACAAGGACCAAAATCCAAGTAGACCTCCCTCTTATGTGACATCACCCATGAAGGCGGCAAGTGAGTATAACAGCTCGATCGGTTTTCTCATCTATAAAAGGGGAATAACAGTGCCAACGGCCCAGGGTTGATGTCCGAGCTTAATGAGCCATTTGATCAATTCTGGCCCCATTCCCCCTTCTGGGCCCTAGTTTCCATCCATTGAAGTGGCTAAGAATGCCTTCCTCACAGGGTTGCTAATAGGATCAAGGGAGCCTTGGCCTCCTAGGCTCTTTGCAGGTTCTAAAGGGTGTGCGAATGTCACGGATCAGTTCCACCTGGGTCTCTGTTTCCCACTGCACCACAACAGCTATAGGATGTCCACTCATCCCCACCCATGCCTGCCTCCCCAGCAAACATCCAATTGTGATACTAACCCAGGCCTGTTTACAGACAGACTGCAGAGAGCAATTAGAGCACAGTGTCGAGGAAGGATTTGGACAGAGCTGTTTGCACATCCCTTGTCATTCCTTTTCAGACTCAGTTTCAGAAATGAAAGGTTTCCTCCAGAGGCATTTAACATGCAATGCTAGTGCCTCGAGTAGGAAGCCTGTATTGTCACTAATTTTCTTCCCATAGATCCTGAAACCGCCTTTGGTTTCCTGAATTTCACCATGAACAGAGACACAGAATAACCTTTCTTTGAGTTCTTATGCGCAAACCATTTCACTGCTTTAGCAGCTGAACCTCCTTTAAGAGGTGAGCTTAAAAAACCCCAGTTTTGCACCTTGAAAACTTATACTCAGAAGAGTGAGTTACCTTGCCTAAGGCTTAGCTCTTGCTGCGGGACCATATACCTGCCTCTCACCTCCTATCTTAGTCGGTTCAGGCTGTTATTTTAAAAAATGCCACAGACTGGGCAGCTTATAAACACTAGAAATTTGTCTCTCACAGTCTGGAGGCTGGAAGTCCAAGGTCAAGTGCTGTGCTGGCTGATCCAGTGTCTGGTGAGGTCTCTCTTCCTGGTTTATACAGAGCTATCTGCATCTTCCACACGCTCCTGGCAGAAGGGACGAGGGAGCTCTCCTTTTAAGGGCACTAACCCCATTGCTGAGGGCTCCACCTTCATGACCTCATCACCTCTCAAAGGCCTCAACTTAAACACCATCACATTGGGCTACAGGATTCAACATACCAACTTTGGGGAACACAGACATTCAGTCCGTAGCACCTCCCTTTCCTTTATTCAGCAAGCCCAGCAGGAAGTGCTGATCGCTTACAACTCTGTTAGGGACTCACTCAGGTGGTTCTCTAGGCAAATACAGCGCACAGCCCTCCAGTACACCTGACACCCCACCAAAGTATACACGAAAGCACAATAGCTACGTGGGCAACAAAGCATCCGCTTCATAAAGTTCCAAGACAGCGCTGGCTTTGCTGAAGCAGAGCGATGGTAAAAGCTGGAACACAGAATGCGGTTACAATCAGGAGAGGAGAGCACGTGGTGTTTGCTCCGAGTCTCTCAGCTCGATCTCTGCCTCTCCATTCTCCCCTCCAACTCCAGTGTGGGGTCTCCCTGCTGTGATGGTGGGAAAGGTCAATGCAAGGCACCTCCGCCCACCCACCCCAATGCCAACGAATGAAGGGGATGGGACTTCCTGGGGCGACCTGAGCTCCCTGCCTGGGGAGAGATGGCAAAGAGAAGAGATAACCAGACTTCCTCCCACAGGGGAGGTCAAGGCTGTGGCTTCCGGTCCCTCCCAGTGGGTCTAGGTCACAGTGGTCGGCAAACTGCGGCTCGAGAGCCACATGCGGCTCTTTGGCCCCTTGAGTGTGGCTCTTCCTAAGCCTCAGGAGTACCCTAATTAAGTTAATAACAATGTACCTACTAGATAGTTTAAGTTTAAAAAATTTGGCTCTCAAAAGAAATTTCAATCCTTGTACTGTTGATATTTGGCTCTGTTGACTAATGAGTTTGCCGACCATTGGTCTAGGAGGAGGAGGGGACATGCGTCTGAATTCGCAGGCACACTGACATTTCACAGCAACCTTGTCTTTCAGGAGGAAGGAGGAGGCAGCAGGGGGGTAGCCAGAGGGGCAGCAGGGTGGGTGGAACTCTTCCCCTGAGGGCTGGGGAGGGGAGGAACAGCGTGGGCTCCCCACTGGAAGCTCCGTCAGTGAGTGTTTATTGAGCACCGTCCATGTTCTCAGCCCTCTGCCAGGGGTCGGGGAAGAATCCAGAGAAAAGCTAAAGCTTAGAGGCCGCGCAGGCGTTCCCCCAGGAGAGGGAGCCCCTGCGCCCTGGGGGAAAGGGCCTGGGCTTCACTGTTGCCTATGGATGGGAAGGGGGGTGCAGAGAGATGAGAGACAGAGAGGAAAGGCAGCCCACAGAGACTTCATATGCTGGCAGCTGGAGGCCACAGAACTGGGCAGCTCTCTAACCACCTTTGCCTGGTTGGCTTAACACAAGATGTTCATATTCTCCGTGGCTGCCTCACATGATGAGACACAATAGCCTTGGACGTCCTCTCTCCTGGGACGGCCTGACACAGCGATCCGCCGGCTTTCTCCTTCATCGCCGCCCCCTGGGGCCCAGGACGAATGGTGTGTTACCAGCGGGTTTGGGGGGAATTTCCCATCTGCCTGGAGCCCTCTGGGAACCCACTGCCGCACAGACCTTCCATTCTTACCTAAAACTCCTGCAGATTCCCTGCCAGGGTAGTCCAAATATCAAAACGGTGCCGTATTTTAAAGGAATGAAAAGAACAAAACCTCCCACAGGGAGAGCTGGGCTGGAGCAACACTTCCCAGCCTCTCTGATGCTTGCTGGGCAGAGGCAGCTGAGGTCTGGCTACTCCCTCCTTGTAAAGGCCTTACCCCCGGTTGTCATGACGCCCTGTACCCCCACTACCCTGCCATTTGGACCACATTCCCTAAGTTGCCTTTGCCACGGAGAGGAAGCAGTCAAAGACACCTCCAGAGATGGGGTTTTAGATAAACTGAGTCGCTAGGAGCAGCCTGACACCCAGCAGAGGTACCCACTAGACAGGAACTACCACGGCAAGAGCTTTGGTGAGAGCTTGAGCTCAGGATGTAGAGTTGGGAGTGATGTTGATGCCTTGGGCAAGGATGTATTCACGTCTCAAGGATTGTACTCACGTCTCAACTGTATCCTCACCCACGTACTAAATGGCACACAGCACATGCCATGCAAACCTTGGTGATCGCTCACCAAGCTGAGCAACTTGGACCAGGTGCCAGGTTCGGTTCTTGGCATCGGAGCAGATGGAGAGGGAACATGTCTTATAAAACCCGCCTTGAAGGGGAAAGGGCGTGTGGGTCCCTCCCACAGCCAGAGTTGTGAGATTAGATCCCAGTGTCCTGTTGCCTTGGCAGCCGCTGGCCTAGTGAGAAAGAGGAATAACAAAGGAAGTGCAGAAATTGAGCAGCAGTGCGACATCAAGCCAAATGGTTGATGTTCATTGCAAAGTTTCTCAATCAAAAGAATATGCTAAGAACAGATACAATAAGCCCGACTGGCATGACTTAGTGGCTGAGCGCTGACCTATGAACCAGGAAGTCAGGGTTGGATTCCTGGTCAGGGCACATGCCCAGGTTGCCTGCTCAATCCTCAGTGTGGGGGTGTGCAGGAGGCAGCTAATTAATGGTTCTCTCTTGTCATTGATGTTTCTATCTCTTCCTATCTCTCTGAAATCAATGAAAATATATTTTTAAAAAAGAATGGATACAATAAATGTTTCCTGCCATAGCCTGTTTCTAAAAACAAGTAGAGATTTAGAGGAATTATTGGAACCAAGGGGTGGGAAGGGCGATCATGCATGTGACTGTCAGCATCACCCAGCCAATGGGAAATAAGAGGATGGAAGCCATGTGACCCAGCTGTGTTTCCCTGCAGGGCTATGCCAATGGCCATCCAGTTCTCCATCCTGATCATGCTGCATGCGGCTCTGGTCCTCATCACCACGGCGGAGGATTACAAGTGTTTACCACTCGTCCTGCGGAAGACTTGCTGCTGGATCAACGAGACCTATTTGGCCCGGAACGTCATCATCTTCGCATCCATCCTGATCAATTTCCTGGGCGCCATCCTCAATATCGTAAGCATCCCAGGCCCGCCCCCCTCCAGTGTCCGGGATGCTCTCGGGCGCCCAGGGTTTGTGGAGCTGCTGCAGCGTCTTGCGTTGCCTCCCTCCACACCAGTTACCTTCACGTGCCTGGTCCAGCCCCAAGCTTAGGGACAGAGCACCACGGTGCGGCTACTGCCAGAACCGGGCATTTCACTGGGCAGTTCCAGTGGGAGAAGTTTTGTGCTGCAAAGGCCTCCAGCCTCCCTGCAGTTCCTGCCCTGTCACTGGCTACTCGACGGCAGTGGTCAGTCAGGCACCGTGTAGGAAGTACCCCCTGCTGTGTGCCATGCACTGACGGAGGAGCCGTGCACAGTGCGGTTTTCATATTTAATCCTCACTAAACCCCGTGAGGTAAGTCTCATTATCCCCACTTTATGGCTGAGGAAACTGAGGCTCAGAGACATGAAATAACTTGTTAATACGGTCTGTCTGACTCCATGACTCATGCTCATTCTCATCTGCTGACTGGTATCTCTGGGGGTGGGAGCGGGGCCATGGGGATCAGTAGCTGTCGTTTACTGAGCATCCACTGTGGGCTGCAGGTAGGTATTACCGTTCCCACCTAATGGATGAGGAAACCGCATCTCAGGAAGGTTAAGCATCTTGCCTGTGGTTTTCTAAAAGCTCCTATTGGATGTGACACATCGAACTCCAATGAATCTCCAACTGCCATATTTATCATTGTTTTTAGTTTGGTGACCCATGTGTCAATGATTTCATTTTCTCTCTAGAATGGTAACGATAGCTGTAAGCATTGTCTGTGTAAATACAAGCAGCCTGCATTGTCTATGACTTAGGGACCGAGAGGAGGGTAGGAGTGGTTTGTCTGATCCCAGGGTTTGAACTTGGCATGTGGAGAGAGGCTAGTGGAGGCGTCATCTGGTGGCTGAAACCATCACCAGGCCCCTTGAGTCTGAGGAGGGCATCCAGGAGTTCAGGCATGGACACACCTGCTTTAGGATTTTAAGATGAGCTGGGGGAAATGAATAGGCGAGGAGGAGACAGAGGAATGAGGAACATGAGTAGAGGATTATATGACCTGAAATGTATTGTGCAAGTTGGCCTAGTATTTACTTAGAGTCTATGCTGCTCAAGCTCTACGGCCGGCCTTGAAGTAAAGGACTTGATGGGATAAAGAAAAGGGGAATCATAGTCTAATTAAACTCAGCGTCACATGAGTATTTGATGTGAGATTGTGGTACTTGAACGTGGACGTGCACAGGACCATTGATCACAGCATGCGGAGTTGTAGCTGGGACCTTAGTCTTGACCAATCAGATACCTCTGGGGTGCAGAATTGGGCAATCAGTCCAGAGACTCAAGGTCAGGGTTACCCTTGGGGCCAGCCATGCCACAGTGGTGTGGGTGGAGGTTCTGAGGCGTTGGAGTCAGATAGACCTGCGTTCAAATCTAAGCTCCACCGCTTATCAGCTCGGTGACCCTGGACAAGTTACTTTCCTTCTCACAGTTTCCTATTTTTCAGTTGTAAATGGGGATAAAAAGAGCAGCAGCATCACACGGGGATTGTGAGGGAGTTTTTGTACAAAGTGTCTGGCACAGAGGAGGTATTCAGCCAATGGTAGCTGTTCTTTTCTGAGCGCCATGAACATCACCTGCAAAATGTCTGGGCTCCGAATTTCCCACCACCCCGGTGCTAAGAGTCTGTACGGAACGTGTGCCCCTCGGGTCCCAGCTGCTGAGGTGGAGACAGGCTGTGAGCACACCCAGGCCTCCTGCCATCCAGCTGCTCTCTTCTGAGCCCCGGGCACACTCCGGTGACCCTCCGTGATGGGGCCACAGAGCAGTCTTCCCCGCTGTCCTCACTGGGTTGCCAATGCCCTTCTGAGCCAGTGCCTTCTGTAAAGTGAAAGAGAAGACCCCGCTGGCACTGCCAGGCACCGTGATGCCCCTCGGGCCTGGTCCGCCCCAGGCTCTTGCTGAAGCCCAGCGCCCATAGCACAGGACGCCTTTTCCAGCACTCACACTGACTTTGTTGTTCCTGTGTTTTTTGTTTTTTTGTTGTTGTTCTTTTTTTTTTTTTAATCCGCAGCTGTGGTGTGATTTTGACAAGTCGATACCCTTGAAGAACCTGACTTTCAATTCCTCAGCTGTGTTTACAGATATCTGCTCCTACCCAGAGGTATTTATTCACAAGCCCCCTGGGCAAGACCTGGGCCTAGACATCTCCACCAGCTCCAACCAAGCAGGACTGGGGAAGGGCCTCCAAGGGCACCCGGAGGCCTGTTTCCTTCTTCTGCCTCTTCCTCCTTCTTTGTCCTTCTTCCCCTTCTCTGCCTTCCCTTCTCTCCTTGTCTCCTCTGCTGTCCCCTTTCTCTTCCTGCTCCCTCCTCCACCTCTTTCCCATTGCTGCCCTTTCCCCATGTCTCTCTTCCTCTTCCTTCTCCTCCATGTCTTCCCTCTTCACCTTTCCCTCTACTCATTTCTCTCTTCCCCTCTGTCTCCTCCTCCCTTATTCATTTCCACCGACTCATCTTAAGATCCTAAAGCAGAGGTGCCTGGTCATTAATAGAAGACAGAGCACAGAGTTATTGCTCAAAGGGTGTTTGCTCTATTGGAAAAGGAAAGCTGGAAAGATGGATGGATGGATGGATGGATGGAAGGAAGGAAGGAAGGAAGGAAGGAAGGAAGGAAGGAAGGGAGGGAGGGAGGGAGGGAGATAGAAGGAAAGGAGCAGAGAAAGTAGGGAAAAAAGGAAGGAAAGAAAGAAAGGGAGGGAGGGAGGAAAGAAGGGAGGGAGGAAAGAAGGGAGGGAGGAAGAAGGAGGAAGAAGAAAGGAAGGAAGAAAGGGAAGGGGAGGAAAGAAGGAACAAAGGAAGGAAGGAAGGGAGGAAGGAAGGGAGGGAGAGAGGAAGAAGGAGCTAGTGACTCACAAAAGCAGAACACAACTAAACTTAAATAAAAGTGGTGTAGACAGTGCATGGAGGTGTAGACAGGGTCAGGAGGTGTCCCGACATCACACCCACCATCGTAATATAAGTCTGACCCTCTCTTGGTGACAGAGCCACTGGTGTGGTCTTGGGTATCAGGGTCAACCTACGGGGCCGGGCAAAGTACAGACCTTTACACATTAGGACAGAAGTCCTGGGCCGAGAGGGAGGATAGCTGGGGGTCCCAGCAGAGCCCAGCCAATGCCATACTCTCAGGACGCTGAGTGGACTCTTGTTCTCTCAGACTCTCTCCACCATGTGGGTGGAGGAAAGGCTCTCTGTGTCTCACCTAGGCCCCAGAATGGGTGTGAGAAATGTCTGCAAAGGAGAGAATGCCTCGCCCCGCTCCCCAGGTGCAGAGCATCTATCTACTTGATATGCAGAACATCATTGAGTCACGATGTCTGGGGTAGAGGCTGTGACCATCTCCACTTTATAGATAATGAAACGAAAGCTTAGAAAGTACCTTGCTCAGTGCCAATCCTGCCTGACTCCCATTCTTCCTCACTCCTTTCCGTCCTTCCTTCTTTTCATCCTCCTCTTCCTATCTCAGTTATCAAGACTCGCTACTGCAATGCAAACCATGTCTGGCATATCCTGAGCCCATACGTCTGAACCCAGGCTCAATCCCTAGGGAAGAACTAGGCTCATGTTAAGGAAGTTCAGGCTGCACAGGACAGACCACGTGCTCTGGGACTCCCTCCACCAAGTAATGAGTGAGCTCTGATGTTATGGACTCCTTGGGACACCAACACCCCAAGAATTTGGAGGACTTAAGGAGGGACCCAAGAGGCAGTGAGTTGGCCAAGAGTCGGATATTTAGAGCTAGGCAGAAGCTGGATTTCGCTCCCAACAGAGCCTCTTCACTTGCTAGCAGAGGAATCTTGAATCAATTCTTACTCTCTCTGAACCTCAGCTTCCTTGTCTGTATAGTGGGAAAAATAATAGCTTCTTCACGTGGCTATTGTGGAGTTAAGGAACAGCACGTTCTCATGGCGACTACCTAGAGGAGCTAGCAAATGCTGCGCTTCTAACATGACGTCTGACATGAGTGGATGTTCATGAACTATTTAATCTGGGCTTCCGTGTCATTCTAGACCAGCAGTGGGGGAGGGGGACCTTTTCTCTGTCAAGGGCCATATGGATATTATAACATCATTTGCAAGCCATACAAAATTATGAACTTAAAAATCAGCTTGCTATATTTGGTTAAACATTTAATTAACTCAATCCTAATGCCTTGGCAGGGCCAGACCAAATGATTTTGTGGGCCTTATATGGTCCTTCGGCCAGATGTTCCTCACCCCTGTTCTAAACCAACACTACATACTCTGGGCCCCAAACCTGAACTCCCAAACTCAGGACCACAGCACTCATGTGCGTAGGCTTTTGGATCACAGAGCTTCATCTCTGTGCCTCAGTTTCTTTATCTGTAAAGGGAGGGTAAAAGTAGTCCCTTCCTCATGGGTGGCTGTGAGGATTAAGTAAATTCATGCATGTAACATGTTTAGAGCAACGCCTGACCCAAAGGATCTGCTCATTAAATGTCAGCTGTGATTGATTTATCACCTCTAGTACAAGCTTCTGAGCCTGCACTGCCCATACATGTTTACTACAAGTGACACACCCGTATCAGTGCTGACATATCATGTGCACTATGAAACATACTCAAAAACAAGAATGTTAAAAAGTGAGATAAAATAAACAAATCAGAGTTTCATACTGTCCTCCCACAACCAAAGAATCACCTTGTTCAGGGTCAGCAAACTATGCCCACAGGCCAGACTCTGCCAGCCACCTGTTCTGTAAATAAAATTTACAAATGGGCGCAGCCGCACCCATTTCTTACCAATTTTCTATGGCTGCTTCTATAGGACAATGGCAGAGTTGAGTAATCACAACAGAGATGGTGTGGTCCACTAGGCCAACAATATTTACGGCCTGGCTCTTTAGAGACCATATACTGATGCCAGTTACTGATCTCTCTCTGGTGCAGGAATCCCACTGGTCAAAAAGATGGGCAGCTGGGCTGTGTCCATCCCCAGCTACTATGACGACCAGTTTGCCCCACCACTTGCCATCCTGATGTCTGTGGCCGTGGCTCCCTACCTAAGGATTTGTCTAGCAAACTGGAAGGAATCAGACATTCAGACCCCCTAAAAGGCTTCATCTACACACCCCTTCCCACTCCTCACAAGTGTGTCCCCAAGCAAACTGCTTCTTCTCTCTGAGCACCGTTTCCGCATCTTTGTCTCTGACCTCTGATCCCATGAGAAATGATACTCAGTCCAAAGGCGCATTATTAAACTGGATGATGTGATATAAACAAAAGAGGTTGTTACAATTATAGTGCAAAGTAGAATTTCGTTCTGAACTGTAGCTTGCCAATTACTGAAAAAGAAGTGAAGATGCAGGAAATGACAGCCAAGAAAGCCATGTGCCAACTGTGAGTGGAGAAGTAGCCGAGGGGACAGCAGAGAGACACAGGTCTGCAAAGTGAATGCAAATCACATGCACAAACCCACCATGTCATTATCTCAGGCGCCTGAAGGCAGTTCTCAGGCGGTTTGACGGGAAGACCATCTTAGAAAGCAGGCCCTTGATTACAGGCTCCGGCAGATCCGGATAAACAGCTAACTATATTGCGAGAGCATTCGGAGCTGTCTGTCCTTTTAAAGGGCCCCCGGGAGTGTAATTACCTGTGTCTTCTCATCCTGGTGCTTTTCTCCCATTTCCTTCCCATCCTTTTGGGTCCCACCCAGCCTTTAACCCCCCCTTTGCCAAAAGGCATTCTCTGGAGGACCCAGTCCCTTCAGACCTCTTCCTGCCATTTCACAGACCCTCTGGCATCATCTTCGAACTCACACTCGTCCTTTCTGCAATGTGTTTATCTGCCTAGAACATTCTTCCCAGCCCGTCACATTTATAAACTGCTTTGAGGACAACTGACAATATTTATAGTTATTCAAGATTACTCAAGGGACAGAGCCCACAGTGTGTGCTTAGTAATTCTTCTAAACACACACACACACACACACACACACACACACACACACACAGAAAAAACACGAAATAAGCCAGTCAGAGAAAGATAAGTATCACATGATCTCACTCATATGTGGAATCTAATGAACAAAATAAACTGATGAACAAAATAGATCCAGAGACATAGAAGCATGGAACAGACTGTCGAATCTCAGGGGGAAGGAGGGGGTGAGTGGGTGGGAAGAGATCAACCAAAGAACTTGTATGCATATATGCATAACCTATGGACACAGACAATAGTGTAGTGAAGGCCTGGGGCCGGGGGCGGAGGGGGGGGCAGCTAGAAGGGGACAATGGGGGGAAAAGGGTACATCTGTATTACTTTCAACAATAAAGATAAATTTAAAAAAAAAAATAAAATGCATAAAGTAGAAGGGGGGGAGGTCTATTTCAAATGAAGTAGCAGAGAGATATTTTACCTTCGAACCTGAAACTACTAAAAGCAAACAAACTGGGCATCAGACAGTGACCCCAGAGAAGCCGGAAGCCCATGGAATGAGCCCTGTGGTTCCTGCGCTGTGTGGCTGCTGTAGGCCAGCTTTCAGGCTGTGGCTCAGGCTGGGGAAAGCCAGGTGGCACCTGATTTGGGAAGACAGAGCTGAGAGTCTGGGGAGGCCAAGGGGCTAGAGTTTGCAGGACAGAGGGAAGAGAGCTGCACAGAGGAACCCAGAGATCCACAAAGGGTTCCACCAGTGCAGGTGAGGGAACCACCTGGTGCTTGGGGGAGAGCCGTCTGGAAGGATCCGTGCCTGGGGCTCACACAGTGCTGGAAAGGGGTTGTTTTTCTCCCTGCCAGCCAGACTGAAAAACCTTGTAATTCAGGCACATTGTGTAGCATCATCAGAAGGGCCTTGCTGGGCAGTGTGCAAGAATTACCCCGAGCATCCGTCCTTGGGCCATTTTAAAAATTAATTAAGATGAAGTATATAAGGTCATTCATGGAGGACCTGGCACAGAATGCATACCCAATAAATATTTATTTTATTTCTATTATAATTTTAGTTCTTACTTCTCCTGTCTCTATGTCCCCATCACATGAGCTCCCATTGCTGCCAGAACATTTTCCACAGTGAAGTACCGTTGGCATTTCCGTGCCTGCTTCACATACTAGGCCTGGCTACCTCTTAGCTTTGAATTCCCAGAACCTACCACCATGCCTTGACTACAGCAGGCACTCCATAAATACTCACTGCATTTAAAATTTTTAATAATGTTTTGCTTAAGGGCATGATCATTTTGATGACTTTTGACCTAGTAAGTGACGCATAACTGGCATTGGCAAAGCCATGGGCAACCCTTCACGTGATGCAAGTAACAATGAACTTGGGACCCTCGGATCTACTCCTCTTTCCTCCATTTGGGAAAATAGAAGATCTTGGAAGTTTCTCTGGATGGAGAAAACACACTTGAGAATGAACTTCTCACCTGCTCACTTCACTCGCAGCTTCCTGCACAAACATGTCAAAATGAGTTCCCTGCAAACCTGGCCAGGGAAGACCTTGGAGAAGTGAAGAAAGCTTATTCACTCCATTTGAGATGAGGACATAACTGGGTTGGTTGGGAAAGGAAGAGACGAGGATAAAGGACGCCCCAGACCCTGGGCTTCTTGAGAGCAGGGACAGTCGATCATTTCTGAGTCCATCCCGTGCACCCTAAAGGCAGAGGCCTTCGCCCTCATTGGGAACTCAGTCAGGGTGCTGTCCACATTGTTTTATATCAACATTTCTGACAAGTATACATGAATGAGTCAGTCTGCTTTAAGGAGTCAATAAACATGTGTTCAGTAGTTTCTCAGGGAATTTCTGGAAATTCTTACCTACCTCCTTGGCTCATACAGAAATAGCCTCTCCATGTAGTAGGAGGGAAAAGACAAGTTGTTATAAAGAGCCGAGTATAGCAAGACAGGAACGGACTTTAGAAATGGCCAAGCCCAGTGTACTTGCCAGAGTCACCTTTACAAGGACAGGTCGTATCGAGGTGTTCGTGTGTCATTTTCTAGCTAAGAGAAGTTAAACAATTTACTGAAGCTCTGTGAGCCTCCGTTTCTTCACCTGCAAAGTGGAAATTATGATTCTCATCTTGACTGATGTTGTTTTGAAAATTATAAGAGAAAGTATGTACAAAGAGCAAAGTACTACCACCAAGTGGGTCTTTGATGACACAGGTCTGGTTCTTTTTCCCCACTGAATAGTCAGAATCTAAACCAACCATCCCAAATGCGATATTGGGATACTTCTGTCAGAGAAATAGATTGAGGAGCTTCCTACAGAAGCTGAAATCCGGCTGGGCAGACTAATAGATGGGAGCCCCTGGAATCATCCAGCCATTGAGTGGCTCTAAACTGGCCATTTGAACAGCCATTTCTAATACAGGTGACAGATGTTACGCTGGGCTAGAAAGGGCGCTGTGCAGGAATGAGGCCGTATCCAGCACCTGGAGATGTGCAGGAAAGCTTCTCAGAGAGAGGACACTGAGTTTGTCGAGGAGTTAGGCTCGGTCGCCCGGATGAAATTTGAGAGACAGCACACAGGGAGTACAGAGCACTGAGGCCTGGGAGAGCAGGCGAACAGCTGGTCGGCATGAGGCTGGGCCACACATCGGGGCTCGGAAAGTGCAAGGGCATCCGCTATAGGATGGCCTGGAGAGCTTTGCTGTTCAGAAAGGAGAAGAGACTTGGAAGGAATGGGGAGCAATAAAAGGGATTCAAGTTAAGGAGTGACATGATCTGGTCTGTGCTTTAGAAACATGGGGTAGAATGACGGTCTGCATCCGGGGGGGCCTGGGGGCAGGAAGCAGGCAAAGCTGCCAGAACACTGTTCCAAAACTGTAGGTGAGAACTAAACAGAAGCAGGTGGCAGGAGAAAGCTGGCTGGATGCGAGATCCAGGGAGGAAGTGGATTCTAACTTAGGACGACCTGGCTGTGGAATGTGGGGAAAAGGAACGCACAAAGATGAGATCAAGGTTTCTGGCTTAAGGGATGGTGTGTAAAGTCCCCCCCAAAACAGGGAACAGAGTCTTGGGGACGTGGTAATGAAATGATGAGTTCAATGTGGAGCTGCTGAATTGAGGATGGCTGAGACCTCCAAATGGAGACGCTCGGCAAACATCTGTACAAGGAGACCTACTGGCATCCGTGAGTGGGAGAGTGAACCCCCACCTTCCCACTGAGCCTGACCACCTACATTCTCTGCTTCCAGTACTTCGTCTTCACGGGCGTGTTGGCCATGGTGACCTGTGCGGTTTTCCTCCGACTCAACTCTGTCCTGAAGCTGGCCGTGCTGCTCATTATGATCGCCATCTACGCCCTGCTGACCGAGACCATCTACTCAGGCCTCTTCCTGCGCTATGACAACCTGAACCACAGTGGAGAGTAAGTGCCCGCCATCGCGTGTTCAGAAAGTGCCCAACTTCCTGTGGAAAATGATGGAGGTGGAGTTAGGGAAACCCGGGGACCGTTTGAAGATTAGTGTATTTCTCAGCTGAGGGGCTCTCTAGCTTACAAGTCTAGGCAAAATCTCTAGTTTTCAGTTCCATCGTTTATATTAATTACAGATTAATTACTGAGTTAAAGTTTGGATTGATCACAGCTCAGGTCTCCTCTTAACCTAATAATTTATGACTCCTTCACCTTTAACAGATCCCACACTTGTAGGTTCTGATTATAATTTGACTGTAGCAATGTTAATAATAGTGGACATTGTTCACTTAATGGACCCCAAAATATTAATTAACTATTGTTTTCTCTGAATGGTAGGCTTAAGGACAATTTTTATTGTTTTATTTGTGAATTTTTATCAGCTTCCAAATTCACTACAATTGGCATAAATATTTCTATAATGAGTAAACACTCAAATTAAATACTAATTTTTATGAGACATCTGATGTCTCTAAAGATTGTTATTGCCCTGAAAATGACATTATCCCACATGTGTTTTCACTTAATTATGTTCTTTTCTATTAACATAGGGAGGTGGTAGTATTAATTCAAATATTTTATTAATACAAATAAATTAGTTCAAAATGTCCTTAGTTTTAGTCTCTACCACCTAATATCAAGCAAAGTATCATAATTTTGTATGATTTCAGCCTATAACCATAGAAGCTACAAAAATATTTTTCTTCTGAATTCAAATCACAATTCTTTCTGGATGTCCCTTGACCTGGCTGACTTACTATGCATCTTCTGCAATCTCTACTCAGACCATATTTTTTCCATCTGAAGGACATCAGAAAGACTCAAAGACCATTCATAATTTCCTTTTACTTTTCTTCTGAATTTGACCTAGTCATCACTGCTTTCAGAATGATTCAAGAGGTATTTATGTTTCCTCTTGAAAGTATGTTTTAAGTGATAAATTCTCGGGCTTAAAAAAGCATCTGCATCACAAAGAAAAGGATATTAGAAGTGGCAGCAGAGCAGGAATTTGGGCTGCATTCAGGGGGAGCTGAACAAATGACATTTCCCATTCAAACTAAGCCCGGTGAACCAGTGATTTTTTAAAGCACCACTACCAGGAGCAAGATCATGAGCTGGGAGCTTTATGGGGTGGAGAGAGGGAGGGAGACATGGGCCATGCACCATGCCCAGCACATCACCAAGACTTGCTCATTTACTCCTCCAGTTATGGAGGTAAATGCTATCAGTCTTTCACAATGGGCAGTGAACTGAAGCTCAGAGGTATAGAGTGTCTTGTCCAAGGTCAAACAACTGGTCATTAACAGAGCTGAGATTGGAACCTGGGTCTGCATGAGTACAAAGCTCATGTCATTAATTATTTTTCAGGAGTCCTCAAACTTCAGGGGCCAAAGAATTAAGTGACATGGAGAAAAGAGTGGTACTAAAATATCCCTATCGCTCCCCCCAAAATAAGCACTGTAGTGACTGTGAGTGAAGAAATAAATGAATGATGAATGAATGAATGAATCTTAGTCCTAAATGCTGGATGACAATATGGGGTTCACAGTCCAACCCTCTTTACTTCAGCACTGGTGGTAGTGAACAGCTCCAGTAGATCTGAGCACTTTCTCCTGCTCACTGACTATGGCCTCAAACTTGGCATTTGACATTTACTTCTCACCCTAACTCTAGAGGCTTGTCAACCGCTAGCTAAGCAAGATATATGTCCCGTACCTATAAAGCCCATCTCACCCTGACCTCCCAAGACTTGCCATCCTTTAAGACTGAGCTTTTGAGTCCTCCTAAGCTACATTCTATTCATTCCCATGGCAACAAGGATGTATTCCTACTATGGAGTCTATCATGTTACAAAATTATTTGTCTGTTTGATTCTCTATTCTTTTTTAGTGGACTCTTTTGAGCACAAAGACAATGTGCCTTCTTCATTTCTGTATCCCAGCATGTCCCTGGCATGCAAATGCTCAATAATTATGTGATTTGCTGGGGCTATAGAAAAGAAACACAATAATGAGTATTATCTATTATTAGCATCTGATCTCTTAAAAAGGCAGACGGAACTAGAAATTCATAAATCTGAATACCTCCCATGAGAGAGCATATTTCCAGCCCTATATACCTGTTCCACGTAGAGCACTGAGCTGGGCCTGGCTCTGTATAAGCCAGAGGGTCTTTTAGCATAAAGCTTGGCTAGAAGCTGCCCCCATTTCCTGAGCCCTGTGCTACTCCAACTGGCATCCAGCAAGAATAGAAAAGGGAAAGGTGGCATCGCCTGGGTGCAGCCACATTAACACTCACTACTTCCTCTAAACACTGCATCTCGTGTACCATGGCCCCATTATGTCCCTGAGCCACACCAGAGTTAAGTTATTTTGAGTGAGTTCTCAGTTTTTGTGTGCTCATGATTGGGAGGCGATAAAACAAGTGAGTGACGTGATCTGGCTTTAGTGATAATAAATATTCTGGCAGCCATGTAAGAAAATAGATTGTAGACAGTAACATTAGGGGGCTACTGGGAATCATGGTGGCTGGACTTAAGTGATGGAGGAAGAGGGGGAGAGAAGTGGGAGGACTGAGGATATATTTTGGTGGAAGAGTGGACAGGATTGGGATAACGGAGTGGTGATGCCTGACTCCCAGTTTTATTTTTTGGTTTTGGCTCAAGCACCTGGGTGAATGATGAGGGGGCAATTGCCTGAGATGGAGAAACCTGGGGGATAAAACAGGAGGTGATGGGAAGCAAGTCACAACATCCACAGATGTAAAGTACAGCATAGGCAATCTACCTATAAATATAAAAGCCTAAGTGACCGTTATGACAGAACAACCGGTCACTAAGATGCACACTGACCATGAGGGGGAAGGCGCTCAATGCAGGAGCTGCCCCCTGGTAGTCAGTGCGCTCCCACAGGGGGAGCACCGCTCAGCCAGAAGCTGGGCTCACGGCTGGCGAGTGCAGCTGCCATAGCAAGAGCCTCTCCCAACGCCGTGGCAGAACTACTGAGGGGCAAGCTGCAGCAGCAGGTGCTGTGGCCAAGATGAGCACAAGTAGCACGGCACCCACCCCAATCCGGGCTCCTCCCTGGCCACCTGCTGCTTGGCGCACTGCTCCATTCCCCAAGGGGTCCCGGACTGCGACAGGGATGTCCAACTGCCGGCTTAGGCCCTATCCTGGTGCTGTTCTCTGTAGAAGGCAGTCAGTCTGAACAACTCAGTGACTCAGGGAAGCACAGAGAACTCAGGTTGAGCCTGCCTCTGCGCTTGACTCACCCACTCGGTGTTCGCAGGACAAACCATGATGGCCCAGCCCGTGCACATGCAGCAGCTGCTGATGCTCAAGCAGCAGGCTGTGAAGCAGCAGGCCGTGCAGCAGCAGAAGGCCATCCAGCCACAAGCTGGCAGGTGGACACCCCCAAGGGGTCCCGGACTGCAAGAGGGCATAGGCCAGGCTGAGGGAATCCCACCCCCCACTCCAGTGAACAAATTTCATGCAGCAGGTCTCTAATACTGTCAATAATACCTTAATAACTATGATAGTGCATGGTAGGTACTGGAAATATCGGTTGGGGGTCACTTTGTAGAGTATATGATTGTCTAAACACTATGCTGTGCACCTAAAACTAATACAAAATAATATTGAAAAAAATCTCCTATTAAGATGACTTGCCTTGAGCATTTTTATTTGGTGTTTTCTTCTTCAGCCAGTGGAAGCCTGTTGGGGGGACTATTCATTTCCACAAGACACCTGTGCCCACATGCAAAGCTCCACCAAACTCTTTGCCTCCTGGCCGAGGTTGTCCTGAGAAAGGCTTCATATGGTGCCGAAATGAAAGAGAGGAACATTTGGAATCAAACAAGAGATTCCCTGGCTGCCTTCTGAATTTCTTTGATGGCTGAAGGTCAGGTCAGCGTGTAAGTGTACACTGGCTGCTGGCCGTCTTCAGCTGCCCTCCAGCTTGCTCCTCTTGAGAGCCGGGAGAGGCCGGTCAGCGACCAGCAGCTTGTGCCTCAGGAAGGACTGGATGGAGTGTGAGAGCTGACACAATGACACATGGAACAAAGCCTTTACTGAAGGACACAGGGCTTGAAATGGGGGTAACAAGAGTGCCCAACTCAGAGAACAGATGTAAGAATTTCAGAATTGACAGAATCAAACAGTGTCCCTTTGACACAACCGATGGAAGAATCTAAGTGTGATTCCTACAGCGCTGAGGACAGGGAGCGGCAGGGAGCAACCACCCCACCTGCCTCTTAAACGGGATGACTTCTAAGAAAAGTCTTCGTGTGCATTTTTGTGACCAGAAAGTCTAAGGGCTCTTTGAAATGTAGAAAAAGTGTCCCGCAAATAGAAGATATTTTTTTTCAATATTTTTGGGGATTAGTTTCAGGTGTACAGCACAGTGGTTAGATAATCAGATACTTTACCAAGTGTTCCCCACCCCCCGATATTTCCAGTACCCACCTGGCATCACACACAGTTACTAAAGTATTATTGACTCTATTCCTTAGGCTGTACTTTACATCCCCATGGCTATTCTACAACTACCAATGTGCACTTCTCAATCTCTTCAGCTTTTACACTCAGTCCCCAGCCCCTCCCCGCTCTGGCAGCCACCAGTCTGTCTCTGCATCTGAGAGAGACGACATCATTATACATGTGAGCGCACTGTCTGAGTGCTAGACTCCACAGGCTTCCCCCAGGTGTGACCTAAGAGACCTCGTGCCCTTGGGGGCCAACGGATTTCTGAATTAGCCTAAGTGGAACCCTCCACCCCCAGCTGCCTCTATGAACTAGCAGGTGCTCTTTCTTTTAATGCTGCTCCTTTCTGAGCCTCAGTTTCCTATCGCGTGTCCCTGAAGTCCCTTCATGGTTGCCATTTGCATTTCTTCTTCCAACAGAGATTTCCTGGGGACCAAGGAGGCGTCGCTGCTGCTGATGGCCATGTTCCTCCTCGCTGTGTTCTACCACGGACAGCAGGTAATCTGACCTTCTGCTCGGCCTGCCTTTGGTTGCCTGGCATCTCCCGCTGTCGTAAAGCTGGCTCTTCTTTGCAGCACATGACTAGTAGCTGCTCGCAGCAAGCTGTGATTCCCAACAAATCAATTTCTAATATAGGCCACTTCATAAAACACGAAGCTGGAGAAGATGGTAAACAATACGGCTTCAGGATAGCTCTTTCAAAGAGACCATTGTCCTTAAAACAAAACAAACAGACAAACACAGAGCTTTTGATTTCTGCTTGAGGGAAACGGCTCTCTCCCAGTTCCGTGGCCTGGATGAAATTGTGACTATCAGAGCTGTGCATGCAGACACTTGGGTGCCAGACCAGCTGAGCCGGGGTTCCAACCCCGCCTCTGCCTCTCGGCAGCTGGTGGCCTTGGGCGTGTTGCTTATCTCCCTGAGTCTCAGTTTCCTCATTTCTAAAAAGGTAGGGACACCTAAGCAGGGCATTTGGAAGAATCATTTCCTTATTATTGGGCAGCGTTTTGCTCATGGCCTTACGTAACCATAGGAAGTGCTTCGTCACTGATGTGTCCCGAGTAGATAAAGCGCCTACCCGAATGATGCCACTTCCCTCTGAGCCTCTCCTCTGCCAGGGTCTGGGGGGCACTGTGCATAGCTCTGTCCAGAACCCCATCCCTGGCCCCAAGGTTCCAATCTCTCGGAGGAGAGCAGCCCCAAATAATGCCATGGGGCATGTGCCGAGTTGAGAACAGGCTGTCCAAGGACCTCAAGAGTCGGAGGAGCGAGAAGATATTCTGCATGGGAGCATCTCAGCAGGCTTCACCTGGTGTCACCTGCTGTCCCCGTAGAACTTCTCCATGCAAACCGAGACCATGGACGCGGTAATGTCATCCCTGGGAGATTCCCAACCCCCGTAGAGCCACACCCTGCCGGCCCATGCTCCCCTCTGGACTCCTGTCCGTCTTTTCTTGGTCTGTGCACACTTCCAAAAAAGTAACCAGAAAGCAAAATAAAACAAAACAAAACAGGAAGACGTCAGCTAAAGCAGAAATAGAAACAGATCACTGAGAAATCACCATGGGAACGGGGAGGCAACGAACCCTGAGATGCCAGGGATGAAACAGCCCAAACCTCAAGAACCTAGAGCTGTTTGCCGTAAAGGGGGTGGTGAAGTGCAGTCAAGGGGGAGGAAAGAGCGATATAAGCTTGGGGAGCAACACAAGGGGGGAAGCGTTCACAGGTACCGAGTTCCTACTAAGTGCCTGGCTCTTACCTCCACTTCGCATTCACTCAAGCGCCCGCGCCCTGCGATGGCAGTGACTGTCAATCCCGCTTCACAGATGAAGGAAGCAAGAGAAGCAGACTTCCAGCCCAGCCCCGCCTCCCGAGCCCACCCTTCCCACTTCCTCAGCTGAAGGAGAACAGAGAGGACGTGTGTGCATAGCAACACAATGGTGTGGGGGGGAGGGGGGGAAGGGCAGGGGGTCCATCCCTGCCATAAGACTCCGACTTGTTTTTCAATTTTAGCTGGTTTGATGGTGAAACCATAAGCCAAATGTCAAAGTCTAGCCATTCCCAGAATCCCTATATTTAGCTCTCCCGGACTGGGCTGTCTGTGAGAGCTGGATCGTGTCTGCCACGTCCCAGTGGATTCTGGTTGCGGGGGACCACTCCCGGGGCTGACATGCAAGTGGCAACCCACTGGGGGGCTACGGAGACACAGTCAGGCAGGGCAATTCTATGAACACCATACGCACTCCGTCAGCCAGGATTTAAGGCGACAAGTGAAAACCCTCAGAGAGAGCAAGTTCCAAGCGGGGGGCCTCGATCCGCAATAAGAAAGATGTTCCTGTCTCCTCCGCCACCTTAAGGCGTGACTGGGTGCCCTGTCATACCCCTTCCTCAGTCCCTTTCTAACATTCCAACATATAATAGCTGAATAGTTGGAGAATGCCATCTTACACGTATGTGAAAGCGATATGCCCAACCCTTCCTCCTCCTCCAGGCAGGAGAATGCTTTGAAGGTTGGGCAGAGAGAGCAGGCATCCCACATCTCTCACCTCAGCCTCATTCACCTGCAGCAGGAGGTTTGGGCTTTGCCTCACATCTCCATTTATGGCCGAGGAAGCCACACCTGGGGGCAGGGACTACTGAGGTCATGTCTCCAGGCGCTCACTCACTCCTGGGCCTGATGCAGACAGGCAGTGGGATTATGCGGCTTGGAGAGGAAGACTCAGTCTCGGGACCATATATTCTTAAATCTGAGTCCCGGCAATGCCACTGGAAGAAAGGGGACCCTGAGAGACTCAAGCTCCCAGAGCTGTCATTTAATAGATAATAGTTATCTATCAGGAGTTAGACAGCAGCTGAATGAGGTCACGTATAGAGTGTAGGGGTAAGAGCCACAGCTTGGCGTCAAACGCCCTGTAAACTTCGGAGTCTTGCGACATAAGCTCAGTAGGTACTGGTAATCTCCTTGCTTCCTGGTGTGAAAAGATGTTCCCGGCTTGCACATTTTCTCCCCTAGGTTTCAGCCATGTGATTTTGGTAGGAATTGGTATTTTGAAACCCAATCTGGACCCTGGGAGTGCTTGTTGCTGTGGGGTTCTGTCTCTCCACCTTCACTCCGGGGGGCGGAGCTGGGAGATATACATCCAGATCATGCGCTCACAGGGCCACTCACTTCACAGGCAGGACATGTGCTCTGACTTAACCTCATCTATCTTACATCTGAACCTCCTTTTCCCCTCCCCTAAATTCCAGTTCTCAGTGACACCTACGCAAACGCTCATTGGCGTTCTCCTCTGTCCGCATACAGTAGTCTAAGTGGTAATTCCACAAACAATACCAGCTGCAGTAGGATGGTTGTAAACAGTTTTAAGATTATTTTTAAAGGCTTTATATTGATTTTTAGAGAGAGAGGAAGGCCAAGGGAAGGACAGAGAGAGAAACATCGATGTGAAAGCAAGACATCCATTGGCTGCCGCTTGCACATCCCCAACTAGGGATCGAGCCCACAACTCAGACATGTGCCCTGACTGGGAATCAAACCCGGGAACTTTTTGGTGCATGGATGAACGACACCGAACCAACTGAGCCACACCGGCCAGGGCTTAAGATTTTTTTAAGCTTTCTTCATCCTCGTAGTATTTCCCTCTATGAACGTGTCATCAAATCCTTGTGTTTGGAGAAATTTGGAATCACTCCTCTCCATGTGGTTTTACATGTAGATTCATTTGCTTAGTTATGTTTGTTTTTACAGAGATTTAAAAATCCATTCAGTTTTATACTTAAGTAAAATATTTCCGTGATGCAAAAGTCAAGTTTGTAAAACAACATATAATATTAAAAGTTTGAATTCTATCCCTTTTCCTACACTTTTTTCCTCCCTTCTTCATCTCATTGGTAATGATTTTTTTAGACTTCAATTTTTCAACAAATAAAATCCCCCCAAATATATATATATATATATATATATATATATATATAGAGAGAGAGAGAGAGAGAGAGAGAGAGAGAGAGATATCTAGATATCTCCCCTTCCTGAGACCAATGGTGGCATACTAAACACGCATTTCTCCACCTTGGAGATAGTCCATCAAAGTATAGAGAAATAGTCTTCATTTCTTTTTATAGCTGCATACAATAGTTCATTCAACCAATAAAAGGAACACTTGGGTTGTCTCCAGCTTTTGCTATTACAAATTCTGCTGAATAGATAACCTGCTGCCTCTGTCATTTCACATTGTTGCCATCCACTGAGACTTTCAGTAAGACAAAGAAAAGAAACGAGCTAGAGTTTTTTAAGCCTTTGAATGCAAGGCACCCAACCATGTATAATAGTGCGGTATACTATTCAACAGCCAAAGACTTTGAAATAATGACATCCGCCAGGCTGTGGTAAATATGTGAGGTGCTTTAGAAAGGAAGTTGTCCACTAGCCAACACCAAGGGAAGCTGGGACAAGAGGGAACGAATGGGTATGAGGACCTACCATGAGCCATGTGCTTTATCTGTAACTTCCTGTATAATTCCTATTCTAATCTTGCGAGGTCACTGGTGCTCCTCCCACTTTCAGAGATGAGGCACCTGGGATGACATCACCAGCCCAGGTCACGGTATTTGAATTGGGACCAGGACACTACGCCATACTTGTCTCACAACTAAATCCACAATCCTTTCATTGTTAGCTCATTGATTTCTTCCTTATTGCCTAGTGAATGTACTTAGTACCACTTAAATGTACACTTCAAAATGGTTAAGATGGTAAATTATGTTATATGTACTTTATCACAATTTTTTAAATAATTTAAATGTTATAATAACAATAACATGTGTATACATAGAATCATGTGTATGTATATATGCAGGTATGTGTGTGCGTGTGTGTGTGTGTATGGCTTCTTAGCATACTGCCTACCATGTAGTCGGCACTCACAAATGCTCTTTGTACATCAAATGATTTTCCTTATCACATTGTGCCTGAAGGATCACTGAGTGAAGTCCATCCGCTACCAGTATTATTCAGACTCGGGTTGGGCTCTGGAGTGAAGCCCAAATCCTGGCTTCCCACTAACTAGTGTGTGACTTTGGCCAAGTTACTTCACCATGTTTGCTTTCATTTCCTCATAGGATTGATCATAATGACTCCTATGAGGGCTTTTGTATGAATGAAAGGAGTGGAGACATGTATATTGCTTAGAACAATGCCTGGAATAATAATAAGCACCATCTAAGTGTCAGCTGGCTTGATTACTATAACTTCTCCATTGAGTCAGTAAGTCCTGATTGAACACCTGCCCTGGGCCAAGCCTGTGGCTACATGGTAAGGATGTCCTGCTGAGCAGGGGAAAGGACCCTGACTGCATAGCACTTGCAGGCCAGTAGGCGACATGGCCATTATCAGACATCACACAAACGATCGTAGTTATAGGTGCCATAATATCAGGAAGGGAAGGTACACAGCCCTGTGCAATGGGATCATCCTCTGATCTCTTGTGTCAGGCAAAAAGCCTCCCCAAATGCCCAGATGTGGCTCTGTTTTGTTCATGAAGGTTCCTGAGCAGCTTTCCCCACCTGCCACACGTGGGCCTGAAGCTGCCTGCCCACCTGTTTCCCTCTTCCTCTCCCCTGAACTGCAGCTGGAGTACACTGCCCGCCTGGACTTCCTTTGGCGGGTTCAGGCCAAAGAGGAGATCAACGAGATGAAGGAGCTGAGGGAGCACAATGAGAACATGCTCCGGAACATCCTGCCCAGCCACGTGGCCCGCCATTTCCTGGAGAAGGACCGAGACAACGAGGTGAGCCAGGCTCGTCTGGCCGGTGAGAAGGGGTGGTGGTGGGTGGGGTGAGTTGGACACATGGAGCCCAAGCTCAGGGAAAACCCCCCTGTCCCGTGAGCACGTGGTGGTGGAGATCATACCTGCCACTTGGTGCCAGGCCCCCGAGACTGCCCAGCACTGTGACATATACACACCGCCTCCCAGCCCCGGGTCCCCCATCGGTAAGATGGACAGAATAAGATGTCCATTGCAAGACTGAATTGGAATTGTAAAGTTTTACATATGTGTGTGCACAGATCACCTGCTCGTCAGTGGCTGGCAACAGCAGGTGTGGTCAGGGGAAATGCTCCCTGGTTGGCTGGCTGGTTGGTTGGCTTCTTTGTTTTAATCTGTGATTGGATGGATGCCTGCAGGCATGGAGTAGGCTCTCCAATGTATCCATCTGTCTCCTGCCCCTTCTCCTGCATAAAGATATTTGGATCTGTGACCCAGGCCTTAGGATGGAGCTGGGTGGGACCTAAGGGTCCCTCTCTCATCCAAGCAGCCACGGAATGACCATGGGAAGGAGCTGAGCGAATGAATACCCCGCTGCTCCAACAGCCAGCTCTTGGTGAACCCGGGCCCTGGACCGTCTCCTGGGTGCAGGTCGAGGCACCGCCCACCCCATGGGTGACGCTCTCTGGAATTAGGTTCAGGCCCGGTTTCCTCAAGGCTCCCTAAGGTCAGGGGCTTCGTGGCAAGAGCTTAGTGACGAAGCCAAGAAAGCAGAGGAAATATTGATGTGGGTCACCATGACATCCAGAAGAAGCGGATGAAACACTGAGCGCCCCGAGGCCAACCCAAGGAGAACGGAAAGGAGAACCGCTTTTCCATCAACACAGCAAAGCCACCGGGATCTGGGGGCAGTGGGGAGGAGCACGCGCACGCTGCCCATGTCCGGGAAGGATGGCAACCAGCCAGGGATGCTGAGACCGCAGGTCATCAGCTGTTTCCAGGCCAACCCCCACTGAGCAAAACCAATGGGAGGTTCAGCCTTCATTATGCTTATTTGAGGCTTTATAAATATTTAAAGAGTTGACACTCGACCTCTCTGAGTCCATTTCCTTCCTCATCCAGTCAATGAGGAAACCATGTCACCCTTGCTGAGTTGGTGTGAGAATTAAAACAGGTGGGAACACACAAGGTGCCCAGTGCAGCCAGGTGTGTGGCAGGTTCGGTATAGAAAGGCCATATGATGGACCCGGAAGCCTGGTGCCCTGTGTTCAAAACCGACTCCCCCTCTTGCTCCCTCTGAGACTATGGACAAGTGATGAACTCTGGACCTCATTTTTCTCACCTACAAAGTAACAAAACTTCCCTACTTTATCCCTTGTTATGACGTTTACATCTGTGCATAAAGTGCTTATACGGTGCTTGGCACATTCTAAGAGCACACAGATTGTTAGCTGTAATTATTTTTTGATAAATGTGAGTCACCACTACTTCTGCTCTCTCCAATCACAGCCCCAACCCCTACCATTCATTCGCTCATTTGCTCAGCAGATGCTTCCTGAGGGCTGACCATGTGTCAGGCATTGTTCTAGATCCTGGCATTCAGACAGTGAGCAAAGAAGAGAGTCCTTGCTGATATGAAGCATGTGTTTTTATGGGAAAGCAGACATTAAAATGAATAGCTATACAACTTCATGCCCGGAGTGACAGTTCTATGAGAACAGAAGCCAAATGAGGGCTACAGTATTGAAAAGGGGTGGCATTGACATTGAGGGGGCTTTGGAAGCTGTCTTTAAGGAGGTGACATTTGAGTAGAGACCTGAATGTCATGAAAGGATCCTAATAAGACCAACCGGTCTCAGACCTAGTTTCTCCCTGCAGAGAGAGGGCTTGACTTCACAGAAGAAACACAGAACTTGGATTCAGACATCCTCGGCCAGGAAGGACCAGAGCTAGCTCCCTGAGCAGAGAGGAACCAAAGTCTTTCTCTCGGCATGGGGGAGGGGAGGGTGTGGATGCTCAAAACCCTCCCCAGAGCCCAAACCTGTACATCCAGCCAGAGGAGGGTGGCAATAAGGCAATAATAGCTTTTCTATATTCATTGCTCCCTCCCCAGCTCACAATATTTTTATCTTCTGTGAGCCCCAAATAGCAAGAAACAGATGGCACACTCAAAGCAGCTGATTAGAGCCAGTTGAATGATGGGCTCTCTCTAACAGTGGAGGCAGGTGGCTGGAGCGCTTCCGGGTCCCCTGGAAACCCCCCACCCTTCTCCCTGCTTACTTGGGTGGTGGGGGATGACTTGCCTGGGCTGCATCAATGACCCCGCACACCCTCTGGCACCCAGCTGAGGGTCATTAATGGGGGTGCTGTGTAGGAGACCAGAGGGAAGGGAAGGAGAGTGAGGTCAGGATATGTATTCCTTTGGTCCCCTTTCTTGGGATTAGCTGAAGCTGTCACTGTCCCTCCCCAGAAATTGACAGCACCTCTCCAACCTCAACTCAATTCCTCCCGGGCTCCTCTCATGCCTTTGAGGTGGGATGGCAGGGAGGAGAAGACCACCTAAGCCAAGAAGAGAGGCCTCAGAAAGAGCCAACGTGCCAACACCTTGACCTTAAACTTCTAGTCTCCAGAATCATGAGTTGATGACAATAAATATGAATGTAGACAAATGTATGAGTATTGGAATGCCAAGAGCCTCAGATTTCTCAGTGAAGTAAGAGATCATCTACTGAGAGGAATCAAGTGAGGGTGACGTTAAGGAATGTGGTTTGGCCATTGAGGACAACAGAACAGGAGGCTGGGGACAAAGCCTTGGGCAGTCAGAACTCTGAGCCCAGCTGAGTTGGAGGCCATGCATTTCAATGATCCCGGTCCATATGGTGGTGATGCCATGGTTACGGTGTTGACATGGCAGCGTCCTCTCTGGGGATACTGTGCTTGGGTGCAGGTGCACGCCTGCACAGGGAGTGTCCTCGCAGAGCCTCACCTCTGATGACTGTCTCTGGCTCCCCCTGTGTGTCCCTCTGTCCAGGAGCTGTATTCTCAATCCTATGATGCCGTCGGGGTGATGTTCGCCTCCATCCCGGGGTTTGCGGACTTTTACTCTCAGACCGAAATGAATAACCAAGGCGTGGAGTGCCTGCGCCTGCTGAATGAGATCATTGCGGACTTCGATGAGGTAAACCGAGGCCTGGGGAACTGATAGTCACAGTGGCCGTCGTTGTGGTCACAGCATTATGTGAGTCATTGAGCCATGACCATTACAGAATTCCAGGCTGCACTATAAACACAAACATGTGTCATCTGATCTAATCATCACAATTATCACGAGATCAATGCTATTGTTTCTCACTGTGGGAGGGGGAGGGGGAGCAAGAACACAGCCTCAGAGGCCAGGTAATTTAACCCAGCGTCACCCAGCTAGCAAATGGCAAAACCAAGGCTACTCAGGCACCAGCGTCACAGCGACTGGGCACCGATGGGGACATTTCTCCATCTGCTCAAAGTGCCAAAGGCAAAGCCATCAATTGGCGTTTGGTCAGAGACCTGAACACAGGATGAGCACACTCTAGACAGGACTTCCTTTGTCCAGCCTCCTGTGTGAAGAACACCTAACATGGGGGAGAGGAGGGGGCTCGTGCTGCACTTTATTCACAGTCACAGATTTGGGCCAGAGTGGGCCTTCTCCTTCCATCCCCGGGGAGTTCAGGAGGACAAGTGTACCATGGAGTTGTTTCCCACCGAGGCAAGGGGGCCAGGTTTTGCATCTCGGCACTGGTCAGCCACTGGCTGTGGGCTGCCCCAGGGGGGTGCATAACCTACCAGCATTTCCAGCCAAGGGGCTTCGCCAGCCTGGGCAAGTCTCCGAAAAAGCGTACAGCAGCCAGCCCTCAGGGCATTCTGCAGGGTGGCCCCGTAAAGCAGGTCTGGGTGAGGCACCAACAGCACCTCCTACATGACCTGGACACGGTCCTCCTATCCCCACATTCCATCTGGCTCCTGAGTCCCGTGGATCCCTTCTTCCTGGTCTTGCTCTGAGCCATATTATCTCCTAACTGCTGTCCCTCCTGCATCTCACCATCGGCAATGACCAAAGGCAGGAGAATTTTGTCATATCAATTGACACCCAAAACCTTTCAGTGGCTCCCCTTTGCCAGCTCCTTGGGTCACCTGAGGCTTTGCACTTACTGTCCCTGTGCCCTCTCCAACCTTACCTGCCACTACATCCTACCCGTCCAGCACCGTCTAGCTACCTACAAGCCATCGGGCCCACCTAGCTGTTCCACACACAGCTCCTTCTGCCCAGAGATTATTCCCTCCTCACCTCACCCTCCTCCCTCCCTAGACTCCATGGCCAGAGGAAAACCCAAGTCTTTTAACAGTCAATTCAACCCCCACCCTACTTGTGACGCCTCTTCTAACCCCCCGCCCCCCCCAGCCAGGTAAATACTGTCCTTTTCCAATGAAAAACTTACACTCAAAAAACCTTCCACCACAGAGCCTGAAGCCCTCAGTGTACAGGTCTTCCTCCCCCACTAGCCACTTAGTTCTGGGCAGACAACCATGCCGTTAAATTTCTATAGGCGTTCATCACATTGCCATTTTCAATATTCCACACAAAACCCACAGGATAGGAATCGCTAGCCTTCATTTTAATATATTTTTATTGACTTCAGAAAGGAACGGAGAGGGAGAGAGATAGAAACATCAATGATGAGAGAGAATCGTCAATAGGCTGCCTCCTGCATCCCCCCTACTGGGAATCGAGCCCGCAACCCGGGCATGTGCCCTGACTGGGAATAGAACAGTGACCTCCCGGTTCATGGGTTGACGCTCAGCCACTGAGCCACACCAGCAAGGCTAGCCTTCATTTTAAACATACGAGAAAAACTGGGCCTCGGAAGCACCAAGAGTGTCCAGGCCACACACCATTAAAATGGCACTGCCAGGATTGGAACCCAGGTCCCCCGTACTGTTTTGGTTTCTAATCGTTGTGTTGTACTGTTTCCCACTTAAGGGGCATTTCATGGTTCTGGTTTTGTGACCATAAACTCAACGATGGCCATTTCAGATGTCCTAGGGATGGGGGTGAGGATCAAGATAAGTGACACAATCACTTCCTCTGAGAGACAGGGTGGCCAAGAGCTGTCTTTGCACGAGGAGTCAGTGGTAAGTGTACGGTACAGGGACCTCGAGATGCGGGGGGGTGGAGGCGACTCCATGGTAACAGCACCTGTATTCCCATCCTCCATGCCAGGCAGATAGAAAGCATACTCTCATGGATCCCGGGACATCCCCAGCGCTAGCCCGGTGCCTAGGACATAAGACATGCTCATAACGGATGCTCTATTAACTACTTACACAATGGGAGACGGAAACCAGCTGGCTAATAGGAAGGTGGTGAAGGACTAGTACCGCCCAAAACATCCTCTCAAGTAAAAAAATAGAAATAGCTCCATTAACAATCATCTGACTGAAGGTTGAGACTTCAGGCTCTGTTTTATTTTCAACTCCATAGCACCCCATCTCCTGAAAGGCTCACTAGCATGTTTTTAAATTGCAAAACATAAATCTGAACTAAATGCGCATCTCTGTTCCCTAAATTGTAAACACCCTGCAGTCTTCCCAAAATCTGAGACAGAGGACAGCGCCCCTAGTGGTAGAGACGGGTGTTTGTTTGCAGAGGGAAGATGGTGAGACTAAGGGAGGGGATTGGTCCAGGATGCTGTCATCTTTAGAACCGGGAATTTGGAGAGGGGAGGGCGGGAGGGGAGGAAGTAGAAGAGAAAGGGCAGAGAAGGAGAAAGAGGGAAGAGAATGTTGTCCATGAGGAAGAAGACATTTCCTGGCTTGTCAACCTCAGCGCTGTGCACTCTCCTTGGGTGACCTAGACGTGCCTCGTTCCTTTGGGTCAAGAGCGGCCTCCAGGTTCTGCCCTGGCTGAGCCCGAAGCCCGCCCGCCCCTCCCGGGGGCTCACTGCTCTTCTCGCTGAGCAGTTGCCACAGGAACCTGAGAGCCTGCCAATTCCTTCCAGGCTCAGGGGAAAGCAGGGCCTTGCACGGAGCACACGCTCCAGCTCCAAGGCTGGGTCTGCAGCAGTGCCCATCCCTCGCCCACAGCCCCTGCCGGCCAAGGCTGAGGAGTCCCCTTGCACCTCCCTGCGCCACGCAGATGAGTGAATTAATAAAGAGGCGATTAGGAACCCATTATGCCCGCAGATGCTCTTAGCTGTACAGTAGATAAGTGTGCTGCGTGGATACTGAATGAAATAATGAAGACTCTTGCTGCCTCCTAACAGCCTTCAGAGGGGGAGGCAGCTTTGCCTGGGCCTGAGATTGGCCCTCAGTCAAGTAGTTCTGAAGAGAAGAGAGGAGGGGGGTGTCCCCTCCCCGCAGGAGGCCGGGGAGGGAGGTGGGCAGCCCAGGGCATGCCGAGATCTCTGGGCTGCAGTATTAACAGCCGAAGGAAGGGCTGCTCGCAGACCAAAGCTGCTTTGGTGTCTGAGGGCACCTGGCAGTCACGGCCTTGGGTTGAGGACAGGCAGGCTGCCCGGGCGCACTTGGCAGACGCTCAGCCAGGGCAAAGCTCAGAGCAGAGGCTTCTCTTCAGCTCAAGACACAAAAGTAATGAACAAAGGCTGCTACACACACACACACACACACACACACACACATACACTAAAGCACATCATAAAAGCACCTGCCTGTGTTTTCCATGTTCCCCAGAACAGTTTCTCTGGAGCTGGAATTTTCCAAGGTTCTCAGCTCTGGCTTAATTTTGAGAGGATGCCTGTAGCAACATGGTCCGTAGACACCCCACCGCGTCCTCTCCATCTGCCTGCCCGCCCCCACCCCCAGGCTGGCAGGAGCCCCTGAGGATATTACAAGGTTAAAGGGAGGCAAAGAGGTGGAGAACCAGGAGTTACATCAAAGAGCTGCCAACACGAGGAAGTAAGAGGCCAGAGTTCACACTTGGGGACGGGTCTGTTGTGAACTTGGCTCCTGGGCTAGGGCCGGCCGCGCGGATGGGTGGCCTGGGCAGCAGAGGCAGTGGGGATCTCTGAAGGCGGAGCCACGGCGCTTCTGACATAGTAGGTGTGGGCTGTGAGGTTTTTTCCAGAACATGTGGGAAAATGGAGGCCCCATTAATCAAGATGGCAGGTGGGTACAGAAGACCGAGGGTGTGGCTTTGAGAATGGCCAATGAGAGATGCCTGTTAGACTGTTAACTGGGGTGTCGCTTAGCAAATGTGTAGAAGAGTCTAAAGGTCAAGGGGGACGCATACATCTGGAGTCTTCAGGAAAGAGACTGTTGAAGCCATGAAACAAGAGATCACATGGGGTGGCGGGGGGCGGGGGAGGGGGGGTGAGCCCATCGGCGGGATTTGACCTGGGAGACTGCACCTCCCTCTTGGGGCACCTTTTTCCTTTCTTGTCTTCTGCCAACTTGTGTCTTTATTTTCGCTGCACCGTCAGCTCTCCACCAGTCTCCTTTGCCAGTTTCCTCTCGTCTTCCTTATCTTATAATGTAGGTGGCCCCCAGGATGGGATGTTGTGTTCAGTTTGGATGGGGTGGTCAGCAAGACCCCAGTGGGATGACATTTGAGGAAAGACTTGAAGAAGGTGAGGGAGGAGCAGTCTACCTTGGGGGGAAGACTATCCCACAGGGGGGACAGCAAAGCAAAGGTCCTGAGGCAAAAGCAAGCCTGGCTCATGGGGATCAGCAAGGATGCTGGTGTGGCTGGAGCAAAGTGAGCGAGGAGACCAGGCACGGGAGGACCGAAGGTCTCAGGGAAGACTCACTTTGACCCTGAGTGGAAGGGGCAGCCACAGGAGGGCTGTGCACATTTGAATGGGATGTCTCTGATGTCCACGCTGGGCATATGGGGTAAGGGCAGGAGCTGGTAAGTTACGGCGATACAGAAACAAGGTATACGCTACCAGGGGCTTAGGCCAGGGAGCTGGCAGAGAAGGGTTCCAAACACATGTTAAAAATAGAGCCAAAAGGATGTGTTGATGGATTGCGGGACATTTGTGATTTCTTCTTCAAATTAACAAGGTAGCTTTGTCTATTTTGAAAATTCATAGTCACAGGCCTATCCTTAACGAGTATCTGGTCACGCCCATCCTGGCGTCTGGCACTTAGCAGGTGTTCAATAAACATATGTTGGCTCTCTGAATGGCCGGTCAGGGCATCTTCAGTGTGAGCCAGGGGGCTGGTCTCAGGACCCCCGGGTGCTGGGGTCCAATCCCAGCGGGTCCAGGGGTCCCCAAAGGTGTGGACGGAGTCGGCGAAGACCGGTTTCAAGACATTGAAAAGATCAAGACCATTGGCAGCACCTACATGGCTGTCTCAGGCCTGTCACCTGAAAAGCAGGTAAGGGAACTCTTGGGACTCAGCCACAACCTCTGGCAGGGGCCTCAGTGTTGTCACACTGCCTGGGGCAGTGAGGCTGCCATCACCAGGAGGCAGGGGAGGGTTAGGGAGAACATCCCATGAACCGGATACTCCGGTTGTGTGACGCATGTTGCTCTTGAGCTAAGCAGAGTCCACTGGATGGACCGACGCTTCTTCATGACTGAGAACCCTCTTGGCTTCCTTATGAACCTCCCTGTTCATGTGATAAACAAAATCAGGGCCAGCAGTTCCCTGATTATGATTAGTTGTGGGTGCTGCTAACCCCTGATCCTAGCCTGTTTTGTTTTTTTGTTGTTGTTCTTGCTTTTGTTTTCTCCTCCAAACTCAGGACCAAAAGTAGCATGTAATAATAACAACAAGAGTAACAATAGCTCCTGCCCTTTTGAGTGTGGCCTGTGTGCCAGGAACTCATGTTAAGCAGGAACACCAACATCCACCTGCCGGGGTTAGTGGACGAGTCACCCGCGATAATGTCATGTTCCCACACAAGGCCTTGCCCCTGGCAGGTCCTCCATCAGTGTCACCTGGACATGAGTCTAAGTTACTCCAGAGAAGGAATCCTCATCCCTTCTCATCCCGCCTTTGCTTTCTGTCCAACTAAACACCTAGAACTATTACCAGGGTAACTGTCCGGCAAGAAGACCATGCTAGGAACTGGTCCCTGTGCCTGGCGCTCCAGAGCAGGGTCCCTGGGACAGCCTACGGCCAGGTCTGGCCAGTCATCTGTGCTTGCAGATCAGATGTCACTGAACACAGCCACACTCACTGCTTGTACTTTGTCCACGGCTCCTTTCAAACTACAACAGCAGAGCCGAGTAGCTGCACCAGAATTGTGGCCCACGAAGCCTGAGATCTGTGCTGCCTGGCCCTCTACCGAACCCGTTTGCCAGCCTCGGCTGCATCAGAGCGCAGAGCTCAATCCCAGCCACTCCCTGTGAGGTAGGCAGGGCCAGGGTGCTCAGCGCACTTTACAGATGACAGAACTGAGGCTCAGAGAGGCTCAGAGGCTACTGGAGTTTGGTGAGTGAAGCACTTCAAAGGAAATAGACACAGTTCCTAGAGTGGAAACACTACACATATGTACATAGGAGCATATGTGTACACATACATGTACATACACACACCCCCAACACTACACACAATGTACCTACACACACACATACACACACATGCATACACACACCCCCAACACTACACATAATGTACACACACACACCAGTAATCATGAACAGGAACTCGGCCCACCAGCCTGAACAGACAGGGGCAGGTCTGGGAAGAATGACAGGATCCACACCTATCTTACTCTCTCATGCAAACCCCCTGTGGTCCCATGTTTGCGGACATGGAGGGCCTGAATGTGCAGGAGCCGCACACCTGGTACTTCCTCTAAGGGACGTGGGGTGGGGTCAGAAAGCAGGGCAGGCCCCTCACCGGATGCTCACACTTGCTGGAATGAGTGCCTCTCTCGCCCCCCAGCAATGTGAGGACAAGTGGGGACACCTGTGCGCCCTGGCCGACTTCTCCCTCGCCCTGACGGAGAGTATCCAGGAGATCAACAAGCACTCGTTCAACAACTTCGAGCTCCGGATCGGTGAGTAGCTGCAACGGGCGGCCACTGGGGACCCCGGGCTGCCTGGCCTGGTAGCATCCGACCCTCCCAGGCCTGGCCATCGAGCCAGGGACGCTCTTTCCTGCAAATGCAGCGGACTTCTCTGGCTGCCTCTCACCGAAGATGCTGGAGGCCAGGCATGGACACTGGCCCGGGTGCAGAAAGACAAAGCAAACACTTGACCGCGGCAACCTCTCCCCCACCTCCTGTCCGGCATCCCTCCCACGCGGGTCTTGCTCAGGGAGGCAGCTGGCTCACCAGTCATTTCATTCTGACTTCTGTCCCCCCGCCAAGCGAGCTGAGCGGGCAGGCACTGTATTGGTGCTTCCAGATAATGCCTTCAGGCAAAAGCAGTCCGCTCCTGAGGATTCAGCAGGACAGGCAGAGAGCCTGGGGCACTTCACGTGGCTGCACGGTTCGCCCTTCCTGTGATTTAGAGATGCCCTCGTGCAAAGCGACAACACAGCAGCAGTCACAGCAATGTGAATAGTCACCCTTTATCGTGTGTATCACATGCCAATTTCTTCAGCGTCTCTGCTGAGTCTTGAGGGCCTCCTGAAGCGCCAGGAAGCCCTTGCTCTGGTCCACACTCCCATTTCCAGGACGCATAAACTCAGCCTGCACGGTGTGTGTGTGTGGGGGGGGGGGGGACTAAAGATCACACAGCCCAGATGTCGCCCCCGAAGCAGCTCCTGGGTGTCCTGAGACCAGAGACCAGCGACATTCTGGCTGCTAGGACCCAATCGAAAGCCATCGTTGCTGCAGCCCTGGTGTTAGATCCCTTCGCTGCTGCGCCATTTTACCAAATACCAAACTCCCTTAGCCGCTTTCAAGTAAAAAAAGGTCAAGAAATACCAATGTCTGACTTGTCTGATCTAAGGATCGCCACGTGCCTTTGTTCCTTGCACTGAAAGGAATTACGTTTTATGTTTTTGATCTATGGACGGGGTGTTCGGGGCTTGTTCCACCATCTCCCCTGGACTTTGCCTGTCCTTTCTGAAGTCACTGGCTACAGAATGGGAGCGGGAAAGCAAAGCGGAACTCTAGGCCTGAGCGAAAGCGTCTTTGACATAAAGTCGGGACACATCTCTGGGCTCAGGGCCAACCCGGTGTGATACAGGGTGCCGCTGGCATAGTCTGGGGTCAGAAAATTATTTCCCCAGTGGGACTGAGTGGTGGGTCCACTGTGACCGGCTCTGTGAGTTCGGGTGAGTCATTGCAACGCTGAGTGTATCAGTAAACCTGGCACCCCACAGGCTGAGCTAAGTCAGCGTCCGTGGGAGAATATGAATTCTTTTCTCTTGAGCACCCACTGGCTGCCAGGTACTATGCCAATGGCTTTGCTTATATCATCTCATTTCATCTTCCTTTTATTATTTCCACTTGACAGATCATAAAAAAGTGAGGTCCAGCCTGGCCAGTGCAGCTCAGCGGTTGAGCATCAACCTATGAACCAGGACCGTGGTCAGCAAACCACGGCTCGCGAGCCACATGCGGCTCTTTGGCCCCTTCAGTGTGGCTCTTACACAAAATACCACGTGCAGACACGCGGGTACATGGCTACTGACACTTCAGTGTGGGGTATGCAGAAGGCAACCGATCAGTGATTCTCTCTCATCATTGATGCTTCTATCTCTCTCTCCCTCTCCCTTCCTCTCTGAAGTCTATATATATATATAAATGTATATATATGTATACGTGTATATATATGTATATATATATACATATATATGTATTTTTTTAAAAAACAGATCCATATCAATTAAGTAAGTGACGAAGGTCACATGTCTAATGAGAGACAAAACTGGGACCCTGGAATCTACCCGCAGAAATCACACCCTTTGTGATCACTACCCCAGGCGGTGTGGCCACCTCGTGGCTGTAGATCCCTCTTCTCTCATCTCCTGCTCCTCCGGTTCCCCCACAGGCATCAGCCACGGCTCGGTGGTCGCTGGCGTCATCGGCGCTAAGAAGCCGCAGTACGACATCTGGGGTAAAACCGTGAACCTGGCCAGCCGCATGGACAGCACGGGCGTCAGCGGCAGGATCCAGGTCCCGGAGGAGACGTTCCTCATCCTGAAGGACCAGGGCTTCGCCTTCGACTACCGAGGGGAGATCTACGTGAAGGGCATCAGCGAGCAGGAGGGGAAAATCAAGACGTACTTTCTCCTGGGCAGGGTCCAGCCCAACCCGTTCATCCTGCCCCCGAGGAGGCTGCCGGGGCAGTACTCACTGGCCGCCGTGGTCCTGGGCCTCGTCCAGTCCCTCAACAGGCAGCGGCAGAAGCAGCTCCTCAACGAGAACAACAGCTCGGGCATCAAGGGCCACTACGCCCGGCGGACTCTGCTGACGCCCGGCGGGCCCGAGCCCGGCGCCCAGGCCGAGGGCCCCGACAAGTCCGACTTGCCATAAACGCGTTTCCTTTGTGTTCCTTTTTTTTGTATTTCTTTTATATATAAAATAAATATACTAATAAAAATGTTTAATTTTTTTTAGAACAAGGATGGTCTCGTTGGTCTTTGAAGGCACTGGGTCGAAGACACGATTTGGGTTGCTCTTCGGCCACCAACGTGGACGGGTCATCTCTCATGTAGGTTCACGGAGAAGCAAACATAAGGCCTAGTTCCTGACCATGAGAGGCTGGCTCACAGCTGGGTGAGAGCAGGACATGTCAACAGACTTGATCTGATGGGATAATAAATAACAGCCAGCAGAGGGCGCCGGCTAGACTTGGTGCTGTTCCCAGGGCCGCAGTAGCCACTGCAGACCCAGGTCTCAGGCTGCCTCCTGGGTGCAGTGAGAGGGGTCGCTGGGCACTCCCTTCCCTGGCGTTTTAATTCCAGGCCCCAGGCGTTCCTCACACTGGCTCCCGGGCCCACCAGCATTTTCAAGAGAGAGTGTAGTGCTCGGATTAGGTGTGAGCTCCAAACAAAGGAACTGATTTTTTTTTTAAATATATTTTGTTGTTTTTTTTTAAGAGAGGAAGGGAGAGGGATAGAGAGTTAAAAACACTGATGAGAGAGAAACATCGATCAGCTGCCTCCTGCACACTCCCTACTGGGTATGTGCCCGCAACCAAGGTACATGCCCTTGACTGGAATCAAACCTGGGACCCTTGAGTCTGCAGGCCAACGCTCTATCCATTGAGCCAAACCGGTTAGGGCATATTTTATTGAGGAGTCACCAGGGGGCAGAGGCCTGCAGAACAGCCAGTGCCCGTTTGAATCATTAACTGCAGATCAGCTGCTCCTCCGGCCACCATCCTGCCCGCTCCAGCCCCACCTTTTCAGTGAGCTTTCAAAGCGGGTTGAGGGACTCTGCGCTTGTCTTTTAACCTTTTACAAAACAGACAGCGTGACTCCAGTGCCATTAGTTTCTGTTTGGAAATTCAAACACGGTCTTTTCCTAACACACGACCCCCATTTGGATAGTATCCTAACAAGAATCCTAGCTCGTTTGGCTCAGTGGATAGAGCATCGGCCTGCAGACTGCAGGGTTCCGGGTTTGATTCCAGTCAAAAACACATACCTAACTTGCAGGCTCGATCCCCAGTAGAGGGCGTGCAGGAGACAGCCAAGCAATGATTCTCTCTCATCATTGATATTTCTCTCTCTCCCTCTCCCTTCCTAAAATCAATAAAAATATTCAAAAAAAAAACAACACTTTCAGATTTATAGTTTCAAAGTCCACTTCTGACCATGATCTCAGCTGAGCCTCCCAACAACTCTCAGGGACAGAGGATTATCCTCATTTTCCAGCAAACGGAGGCTCACAAAATTAATAAAAATAATTGTTTGAAAAACTCCATCTAAAAATAGAGCACTAACGCTAGGAAGAGGTTAAAGATCACGTGTGATCCTAAGTCTTGATTTTGTATATAAAACGAAGGCCCAGACAGGCCAAGATCCACCAACCGAAGTAGAACCAGAGCCGGGCACACAGGACCGGTTACCTCTCCTGTGCCCTCCGCAGACTCCGCATGGGGCTCTGACCTCCTCCCTCTGCTCCCTGTACAAGGGTCACCCTGTAACCAGGGCGCACTGAGTCCTCCCTGTCCCATAATGAGCTTGGCCGGCAGCCCCACAGAAGCCCCATGACATCTGCCAACCCCCAGTCCCTCGTCAGACCCCTACTCTGGACCAACACAAACTCAGCCTCTTCTCAATTCACAAACACAAACACACGCCCCTCCCACACCCACACACCTACACACACAATTTGTACGTAGACCCACGCTGCAATAGGCTTTCCTGAATTCTAGGAAGAGGAGATGGAGGAGCGGGTGACCTGGAAATAACAAAATACCTTCTGATTGACTGTTACCATCACCCCCTTAAAGGGCCATCCCGCCATCCTCCGAGTGCACACCCATCATCCCCAACCTCAAGCCATCACCCACATGTTCCACCTGGTCCCTCCTCTGCCCCTCCCTCTCCCTTTCAAGAGCAAAAGCTAACTCCTCGCATTTTCTCATGCCAAGGAGCATAAACCTCCTTTATTCGTCCAACAAGCAATCACGGAGCACCTCGTCTACTCCACTGCCACCTCCCGTACGCCAGAGCTGTGCTGTGTGCCTGAGGCCAGTTAGGAAAGCTCTCAGATACCTGCCGGGAGGGAGGAAGGGAGTCAGCAGACACGGGACTGAAGGGCCTGCAGACAAAAGAGCAGCAGGAGCTAAGGCCCTGTGGTCAGCCCTGTGTGGCCGGGCCCTGGAGTGGAATGAGGAGGTGAGGGTGGTGTGAGATGAGCTTAGAAGCGGTCAAGAGCCAGCCTGAGGGAGCATTTTGTTGTTGTTGTTGTTTGTTTGCTTGAGCTCCCGCCAATATCTCACCTTCAACACCAAGGTTCTCAACAAGGCATTTTCCCGAACAGAGAGAGGCTCCTCCTGTCAGGGGGAGAAGGCCGACTCAGCCAGAAGCATGATAAGCAGTCAACCACTGCCCTCCACCCAGACCCCCTGCGGACCCACAAGCCCGAACGCGCACAGCTGTCGCCTAGGGGACGCGCTCTCTTCTCTGCACAGAGGAGGGGTTTTTAAAGGAACCTAGGAAAGCAAACTGGCCCGGACAAAGACACTGTTGAAGCCCCCCACCCCCCCGTTAGGGACCCCTCGCCTCCCTCTGGTGACACTGGTGGGTGGCAGGAGGCCTCTGATGAGTGTGGACACCCCCCCCAACTGCCCACAGAAGACACCGCAAGCTGGGACCTGTCTCCCCCACACCTATCAATTTGTTGCTGAAATAAGCACCTTCTTGGCTGAAAATGATAAATCTCTCTCTGCTCCGTGACCTGTGTTTGGGCTTGTTCAGCTGCCCACGAGCCGAGCAGGTCACTGCGCAGTGACTGTCCTGAACTCTGACAAGGCGCCTGGAGAGGGACAGCGAGGGGGCAGTGCTCCCACACCCGCTCGTCTCCCCATGGTGCAGATGACACGGGATTCCAAAAGTCTTCTGAGTGGGTGTCATGGGCAAGAGGGAGGGAGGGCAGGGAAGGGTACAGGAAACCACACTCCCACCCAGTCCTTGGGGTCCTCACTGGGGTCCTCCTTCAGGACCCAGAGCCACACCCCCAGAGAGAAGTAGATCTCCCAGGGGCTCCTGGCCGCCAGCTGCCCAGGCCCTGGACTCCGCTCCTCCCTGCTTTGCTGGGGTGTTCATTTCTGTGTTGCTTATGGAGCTCACACACCGTTTAGCACAAGCCTCTGTCTCGGGTTCCAGTCCTTGTCCTGCTCATGAGGTTCACTCTCCGCTCGCCTCATTGTAATTTATTCCCTCCTCTGCTGCGGGGAGGCGGCTGAGAGCAGCAGGGACCGGCCCCTCCGCAGGAGCCAGTGGCAGAGGAAATGCCATTAGCTTCCAATCCACGGAGCGGGGAAGGGGGTGAGCTTCTCACCTGTGGCTAAGCTTCTGTGGGGGAGGGGGAGGAGGAGGGGGAGGGCCAGCAGAAAACAGGAAGCCTGGGCAGAGCCTGCCCTGAGCCCCGAGGAGGCTGGGAACTGGCGCAGGCAATGCGCTTGTGTGGGACACAGGATGCGGAGAGAGCGCGGGCAGCCAAGACGGCTATTTCAAGCACCACATCGCTGCCCACTACAGGGAGCACCGGGATCTTGGAGAAAAGGCCTGCGAGACGGAGATGATTGGAATCATCGTTGGAGGCCGAAGCTGCAAATAGGATTGAGCGAGGTTAAGAGGCGCTGCCATAAAATGAACCAAGAAGGGAGACTGAGCTGAAGTCAGATTCCCCTGTGTATCTGCTTCATCCCCATCACATCTGCCCCCAGCGGCAGTGGGGCCCCAGGGTCAAAGGCTGCCCCACCTCTCCTAGGCTGCAGTGCTGGGGTGTTCACTTCATCTCTCTGAGCCTCAGTTTCCCACATGTGTAGAAAGGGCCTCAGGAGGTTGTCACGTCACTCCCACTTCGGTGGGATCCTGTGTAAGTGCCAAGATTGCTAACGGACTGCTGTATAAACAGGCGGTGATACCTTTAGACGTTTCTAATCCTGGCATCCAGCCCACAGCCCAGCCTGACGGCTCTCCCCAGCCCCAGTGCCCCAGTGGGGACCGAGTAAGTCACAAGGCCCCGGCCCTTCCCTGTGCAGCTGACACAGCCTCCAGACCTAGGTCAAAGCGCCCAAGGAACCCGCTGGCCCTCGCATCTGAGCAGCCATGGCCACTTCAGAGAGAAGCATCATTAGGAGGGGCTCACAGGCCAGGAACGAGAACAGAGGGAGCTCCGTTTCCTGGCACAGGGAGATCAGATTCAGGGAAGTGTGCGTCTTGGCATTGGGATTCGCTTTCCTTTGCTGCCATCTGGTGGTCAAACGTGGGAACAACAGCCTGGAGTGTGGGAGGCTGCTTCCACAATCAACTAAAGGGGTTGACTCCCTGGTAACCAGGCGCTGTTCTGGACGCTGGTGCTGGACATGGAGTTGTGGACAAAGCTGACCAACCCCCTGCCCTCACGGGGCTTGCACTCCAGCTGGCTGCATCAGACACAGCTGCATAAAGGCTGGTGATGACAAGGGTTCAGGGGGAAAGGACCTGCCTGGACCACACAGCTCGCTAGTGGACAAGCTGACCGAGAACTCCCTGCAGAGCCCCCCTTGCCTTCCCAGGAGTCAGGCAGAAGGATGGGAGGTTGGCTCTCAGATTTTGTGAAAATCGCTTCACTGGAGCGCAGCCAAGCCCACCTGGAGTCACGGTGCCTCTGGGCATCACGAAGTCAGGAGGGTCCACGTCTGATTTTAAAAGGACCACTGGGGCTACCTCATGGAGAAGGGATTGGAGGCGAGTCAAGGGGAAGCAGCAGGCCATCAGAAGGCTCCTGCACTCGTCAGTGTAACTGGGAAGTGCATCCCGGCCACTCACCCCATCCCTCTCCGTGTTAGAGCACACCGAAGCCCTATAAAACCTGGGGAGCCGACTGCTTCTAAAGACAGGGGAGCGTATGCAAAAGCAACTCACAGCCCTTCCAAGTTACCTCTGTCCTTTAACGTCAAAACTTGTGCTCTTCTCCACTCCTTGAGGACTAATAAAATGAACCCTCCCCATCCAAACACTCTAAATTAGGAATTTAACATTTCATTAGCAGCATCCTTTACCTGGATTAACACCAGATGCAGACGAATGGCAGGGATTAGGAATTTTTCACCACAGAGACATTTTTAGGAAGGATCCAGATTGTCTTTCACTCTACCACTTCCGGCCTGCCTCCTCCCCCCACCCCCCAGCTGTTTCCTTGAGCTGGGACTCGCTCACCTGCCTGACAGCAGTTCAGTGGAATAATTTAGTTGCTTTAACCCAGACACTTCTTTTACTGTTCTTATTTTCAAAAGTAATGTTGACTAGAGGTTGCTCTAGTCCTTATATCCCAATGGAACATCCACACACAGATAAAGGAAGCATATCCCCTAGTACTCTTTTTTTTCCCATTCATGTATTCAAATAATATGTATTGAGTGCCTACATAACAGTGCCAGTCATATACTAGGTGCTAGGGACAATAGTGAACAAGCCAGGGACATGGTTCCTGCCCCCAGAGACCTCTGGGCTAGCAGAGAGATAGTAACTCAACATTGAGAAAAATAACTGTATAATTGCAATTGTAATAAGAGCTGGGTGAAAAAATCAGGGGGCACTAAGAGCTTTGAACAGGTTGCTAATGTGGCCCTGAAAGAGGATAGTCCCTTCCTATTTCACTGAGCTGAACATGGAAGGGAAGAGCCCGGTAGTGGACACATATGGTTTTAGGCAAAAACACTGCCCAACCAAAACCACAAAGCAGGGAGTTGGAAGGGAGGCATCATCAGATTTGTGTGGCTGATACAGGAAGTTCAGCTGACTCAATATCAGTCCCAACCTTTTCCAAGGTTTCTTCTGGTGCTGCAGAGACTGGAAATCTGAAAACCACATTTCCCCGACTCCCTTGCAGCTAGGGTTCTAGATGTGATTCAGGGTTCCCTACTGGTCTTGCTGACTCAATACAAATGCAGAACTGGGTTAAGTGGGGAGAGAGGGGTCAGTGGACAAGGCATCATTTTGCTGGAGCAGATCTGGAAGGGATGGCACAGGTCTGAGCCAAGAGTTGAACTGTGGCATGAGTAAGAAGCACTTGATTTTTACATTAGACAACCATCATCTCTTATTTTATTTCTAATCCCAACAAGGCCTAACTAGCCTATATTAACTAGCACATTCTCTGAATTTGAAACTTACTCTCTGACATGTGCTTTTAAAGTTGTAAAATGTTGGGGTTTTTAACTTTAAGAATTTCAAGCCTTCTGGAATGTTTCCTATAAATAATTTGAAGTAGGAATCATTTTTTTCCCTTCTGACAAGCTAATTACATCAACTCCACATTTTAAACATTTATTAAACAGTCCTCTCCCCACTGTCATTGCCATCATATATCAAGCTCCCAGTTTTCTGTGTAAAACTGTTTCTAGACTATTCATCCTGTTATGTTATTTACAATATGTCTGAAAACTTGAGAAATATAAAATTAATTTATTTTAAAATAATATATTCATTCCATTCTTCAAATTATATGTTCAATTTACATTCTCTTGGTCCAGAAAGTAAAAAACTAGCTCAAAGTCAAGGGGTAAGGAAAGAAATTCCTTTTAAGGGGAGTACCTGCAAAATTGCTTGCAAAGGATAGGCAAAGAATTGAGCATAATTTTTAAATTAATCTGTCACAAGTATTAATGATGCTTAAATATTTAACATGCTCGTTAATATCGACCTACTTATTTAATATTACTTTATATTTTCCCTACAAAGTCCAAATTGATTGAATATCGCTTACATACTTAAAATCAGACAAGAATCTTGGCATGTTTTAAATCCTTACAAGCCCCATTCCCATCTTTCATGCATTTATTGTCCAAAATTTTAATTCCATCATTTGATTTAAATACGAAAGCTGTGTGTGTGTCATGTGCAGATTTAACTCACTGTAGATAATTACATACATATTTCATCTTTCACATACATTGTTCACGGTTTCTTCTTACATCGTCTCTCTTCCATGTTCATTTTTCTTCTTGATGAATTTGTATCATTCTGTAGTTCTTCCAGCAAATACATCTGAGTGGTGACTTCCTTTCCTCTTTGTAGGCTAAAAATAGCATTACTTTGCATTTACTCTTGAACGATTATTTGGTTCTCTGCATAATTCTGGGTGAGAGTTATGTTATCTCTGCACTTTGGTGGAGGGAAATTTTATATATATCCTGAGGACTTCAAAACCAGATTTCAAATACCGTATTATTTTTATAGGAGAGGTAGGTTTAATAGTGAATCAATTTAAAAGAACTGCTAAAGGAAAATAATCAATAAGGCCAATGTCATGTATATGTTACTGGAAAAACTGAAGAATGAGAAACACCTCTTTAATCATCCTAAGTTCCCTGCCCCACCCCCACGCCTGCAGCAGCCAGCTGCCCCACAAGGCCCAGCGGATCGGCCAACTGAACTCCACATGACAAATGTGTAAAAAGCAAGAGTGTCGAACTTCTCTCTCTACAGACTTCTCCAGAATTCCCTGGCACTTTGCAAAAGTGCTACTTTTATCACTTTCAATTTAGGGGAGCAGTAAATGCAGGCTTCGCTTTGGAAGGAAGAAACTAGAAAGAGCTGGTTACTGAGACATGAAGAGACAGCTGAGAGGTCTTCAAAACCCCCAAGAGGAGAATCCCATTTACAGGGACAAGGCGACAACTGCCCCATCGATTGGGACTTCTCCATCTCCCTTCCCCACCCTCCCATCTGTTCTTCCCCTGGGCAGAGAGCTCAGATGCAACTCGCAAGCCCCCTCGTAACACCGTTAAGTGAAGCAGTCAATACAAACTTAATATCGCATCTCCCCCAATGGCATGACGCTAGACGCCCCACCCAGGCTCACGCATTTCCTGTCAAATGTCCATATGCTCCCACTCCCAGGCCGCACTGGTTTGGAGGGACAGTAACCAATGCTCAGTGGGCAATGCTGCAGAGTGAGCTGTGAAGTCAGAAGGGAGAGGGAATCTGACCCTCGTTCTTGGGTCTCAGGACTCCAGAAGGAGGATGACTTCCCTTGTAAGCCTCATCCATGAGTCGAGGGAGATTGGAAACCATTTTTAGAAACTAGAACATCTATTCTCAGTTGAGACAGAAGAAAATGGACATGGTCACAAGTCCCGGAAGGGGGTGTCAATTCTCTTTCTAGAAAACAGTCTGGGAGCATCTATTTAAAAATACATATGTTCTCCCCCACCATTTGCATTGTTTTGAGAGAATCCAGTGTATACATACAAAATACATATAGATATTTACTGTATGGTTATTTGCAATGGCAAAACCCTGGAAACAACTTCTGTGTTCATCAACAGGAAATCAGTTTGAAGAACTATGGTATCTATGCTATGAAATAGTATGTATCTCTTACAAATAAAGAGATGTGTGTGTGTGTGTGTGTGTGTGTGTGTGTGTGTGTGTGTGTGTGTGGTTTTGAACTGGAGGAATGTCCATGACATGTTATTAAGTAGAAAAAAGTAGTAAGTGGGAAAAAGCAAGCTTCCCTGCAAACAAGTGCAGGTCACAATCGCCAGCAGAATGTGGCAGAATCGGAGCTGATCCATAGCGTGTCCCCTCAGGGGTTAAGCGGCTGCCTGTCCAGATGGACCTGAACTCACTCAAGATCCTGGGGTCAATGGGGTTAACATAATCTCTCCGAGCCTCTCCCTCAGGAAAGTTATTTATTCCCTAGTCCCGGCTTCCACTGGAGGATGCTAATCTGCTAATGGCCCTTTCAAGCGAGGCACATGTCCAGCATCTTCTACCAAGGGACCGCATGTCTGTCTGTACTGGCTTTCAGGGAACTGCAGATCAATGCTTGCTACTCCATCTGCAAACTCTCTGCCCTGAGCCAGCGGTGGCCTCCAGGACAAAGGCCAGCGCGCCTTGCCACTAGCAATAATAGGTGTCCGACCATCACATCCAGGGAGGGAGCCAGCAGGTCTTGTCCAGTACATGAGCCTCTGAGTGCTCTGCGGGCAAGGAACGGCTCCAACCAGAGAGACTCGGCACTGAGATGTCACAGACAGACATGGACGCTCAGAGGAGCAAGTCCTCGGAGAACCTAATCCGATGCCTTCTGGCCACAGATGCGGAACTGATGACAGAGACCTTTTCTTCAGACACAACTGTGACAGTGTCAACCCCATCCTTACTGGCTCCCCATCAGCTAAGGAATAATCATCATAATAGTAACACCATCAGCAAGATTGTAGCTCATCACATACAACCCACCATCAATGAGAAGCTGTGACTTTACTTGTCTACCTCGAAGGAAATATTTATCTGCCAATTAAATGGTGACACGCAGTCCTGTGGGGGGTATGAATCGGTCACACCAGCATCTTGTTGCTTTGAAATGTTTCTCATCTGTTTTGAGGACTTTGGCAATTTCCACTGCCATCCGTTGCAATTCTTTGTGTTTGAGGGGCAACCCTGGTCGCATGTATCATGGTAACAAAACAGAGCAGCAGCATCTCATGTAGGTGTCTTCCTGCTTTGAGCCTGTAAGGCACTGGGTTTTGCTTTGCAAGTTAGTACAGAATTGTTGTTATCCTGCCAATAAATATTTGCTTCATTAATTTCAAATCTCCTTCCTGCTGCTGTTTCCACGCTTTTCAGCAGATATAACTTTTTAATCCAATATCAAATGACAGTGTATTCTTTTAGATATATTTTAAGTGGCAACTAAACTCAACACCCATTAAGTCAACAATGTGTATCATGCAGTGGAAATCAGGACAACATGGACAGTGTGCCCAAGTTCATGTGTACTCGAAGATAACCTTGTCACATCTGCTATGTGATTGGCAGTAACTGTAAAGTACCCTCCACCACAGACACATGCAAAGTTGAGAGATCTTATCCTACCGCAGAACAACGTGCATCTTGAAATCAATGAAATGAAAGAACAAGAGCTAGTGCTTCTTGAGCACTTACTATATGCCAGGCATGTTTCCAAGTTCTTTTCAAGTCTAATAAATGTAATCTTAGCACAACACTAGAAGAAAATACCATGTACCCATTTTATGGATGAGGAACGAAAGCTCAGACAGCCAGACAAACTTTCCCGAGGTCACATGGTCTCCTCCCCTTTTATCACTTCCTCTGGCCAACCCTCTCTCATCTTTGAAGACTCAATTCAGATGTTGCTTCCTTCCCAACGTGGCCATGATGGTTCCTCCTGAAACTTGAGTTAGGAGCCTGCAGTGTGCTTCTCTCACAGGTGAACTTCCCTCTCTACAAGCATTTATCACCTTACATTTCATCTCCCTTCTCAGAGCTGGTGGTAGGTCAGCATGCAATGGTTCAGAGTCCTGGCCAGTGACTTACGTGACCGGACGGGCCTTTGTGATGGTGAGTCAGGGCCTTGGGGCCACCAATCATTCAATGGTGTGGATGGCACATGCATGTCTGTCTCTCCTGCTGAACCCTCTCCACATCCTCACCATGGGGCCCTGCATCTGGCACACACTGGGCCCTTCATAAATGCGTATAGAAGTGAGTCTATTGAGATGGGCCCATGGTCGCCCAGCAAGTCAAGTGGGTTTGTCCATCAAGCCATGGGAACAATCTTTGGAGGATCCATCCCATCCCCATTAGCAGGATCAGCGTGAGGACAAGCAGGGAGCGAGGAAGAGAGATGCCTGAGAAACAAAAGAGGTTCAGATGTCAGCCACGAAGGGGAGCACGGGAGAGGCAGGAGCCCTTGTTCATCACTGAAGACTGGAGCTGGGAGGACCCTGTAGAGACTGGATCTGCCAGTTTCAGGGGGAAGGAAAGTGAGGCCCAGGAGGGGTCCTTACTGGCCAGAGGCTCTCAGACAGCTGCAGGTCCCGCCACGTGCCCCATCCACTCCACCCCCCAAGCCTAGAGGGCTGGTGGCTTAGCTCTTTCAAATCCAAAGGCAAGCATCACAGCAGGTGGTTCCCATAAACAGACTAGGATTCTAAATAGACCACTTTCCTCTTGGAAGGTTTTTCCTTTGGCAAGGAGCTTACTTGCTACATTTAGGGCCAAGACACATGTATCGACAGAGTTTAAAATGACTGAGAGACAGACGTGCCTAAGGAAAGGGCTGACGGGCTCTCTCAGCACAACTCCACCAGCTGATCATCACACAAATTCTGGCTGGAACCAATCATCCTTGGCATGAAGGACAGGGATGAATCTGGGCCAAGACAGTAGAACACTGGGACTGAAGGCAGTGCCCAGTCCCCTGAAAACTGGCAGCAGGAGCTCACCCAGGGCAGTGACAGGCTCTCCAGATTTCTAATCCATCATAGGGGTGGGGAGAGAACCCTGGACCTAAGAGAGGGCACACCTGGATGAGACCCTGTCTCCTGAATCCCAGTCCCTTGCCCTCCACCACTTTGAGTCCAGCACCACGGCAAGGGTGCCCTTCTACTACAAATTATTAGAGAGCCCCCCCCTCGTTCCTGTGTCCTGGTGTTTCTCACATGGTGCAATGACTTACTGTTTGAAGCTATCACTACAAGACCTTTAGAGATTTTATTAAAGAGTAGGTCTTGCCTGGCTGGCGTGGCTCAGTTATTGAGCACCAACCTATGAACCAGGAGGTCACGGTTCAATTCCCAATCAGGACACACGCCTGCGTTGTGGGCTCCATCCCCAGGAGGGGGCATGCAGGAGGCAGCTGATCAATGATTCTCCTTCATCATTGAAGTTTCTATCTCTCTTCCTCTCCCTTCATCTCTAAAATCAATAAAAATATATATTTTTTTAAAAGAGTAGGTCTTTCTTTCCCTTTTGTACCACAGTCAACCATTTCTCCGGTCCTTTGAAATGCAGTAGTAGTTCTGCCCAAAGACCAAAGTGCCAGTACAAACAACCAGCAAATACGTGGAGCTGGGCTCTGCGTGTCTTGCTGTTGTGAGAGGTAATCCTACGTTAGCTGAAGTGAGAGGCCTTATGAGTCAATTACGTGTTGGCAGAGCAAAATCACTGTTATGCAATTCAGAATTTACAGTAGAAACATGTGTAGGAATTCAAACATGCTATCATTTACGCCAGAGACTAATAATTACTATGGGACAACCATTTCACACCAAGGAAATCACCATCTTACCTTCAACAATAAACATGAATTGTCTCCAGCGAGGTTTCCAAGGACTGAGAGGCCCTGGGCATGAACTGAATGCTAAAACTAAAAGTCCCAGCAAGGGGGGACAAGTAGGTGACCCCACGTGTGCACCTACTATGTGCTAGGAACCGTGAGGAAGTACAGAGAGAAAGTGACATATAAACCTTTTCCTTAAAGACACCCCCAGAGAGGCAGTGGTACCTCTTTACGCTCGTGCGCCTTTACCTTTGTATTTCTGTGTATCTGACCTTCTCTCACCATCCCCAGGCATCCATCTGCCTTGGCAAGGAAGACTGTCTTCTTTTACCTGGGCAAGAGGATTAGGACTCTTACAGCAGACGTGCAAAGAGGAAGAACATTTGGAATTCAGATTTTGCCTGCTAAAATAGAATTTCCGAGACAATATTTTGAAAGTCATATTTTATTAAGATCTATAGCAGGTATTCCGTAAGTGCCAATTACCATATCAAAAGCCAGACCTGCCTGACGGGAACTCGAAGGTTTTCCTAAGCGGGGCACAGACAGTGCTTAGCATGGGACGCTGTGGAAGCCCCACTGAAACCCGGGGAAACTGGGAGCCTTTCCGACCCAGCGGAGAAAGAATGAGGTAGGGGAGCAAGCAACCAGACACGGGTGCAGTGGCTGCGACCTCTAGAATTTCAACATAGAGTATGAGATAGTTCAAAGGCTTTGCCAGAGACCCCTGGTGTCCCAGCCACCCCAGCACAGGGCAGCCACACAGATGAGACAGTCAGGCCGAGAGACAGCCTAATGGTTGCTCCTGAGCCTCCCTTAGCCCCGCCCCGCCCCACCCCCAGCATGGAATGGACCCAGACGTTTCCACCTTTCTGGCGAAGAAGTTGGAAGGAAACTGCACTGAGGGCTTCTGCTGACCTCCCAAGGTCAAGGAGTAAAGGGCAGAGCCACACGACCAAGCAGTGGGCAGCCAGGCTGGATGCAAGAGAGAGAGGGGGAGCGAGAGAGGGAGAGAAAGAGAGAAAGAGAGAGAGAGAGAGAGAGAGAGAGAGAGAGAGAGGCGCGTCACACAGCTGCCCTTAACCAATCATTCACAAAGGGCAATGGGATGAACACAATTGGCTTAGACCAGTGGTCGGCAAACTGCGGCTCTCGAGCCACATGCGGCTCTTTGGCCCCTTGAGTGTGGCTCTTCCTAAGCCTTAGGAGTACCCTAATTAAGTTAATAACAATGTACCTACCTAGATAGTTTAAGTTTAAAAAATCTGGCTCTCAAAAGAAATTTCAATCGTTGTACTGTTGATACTTGGCTCTGTTGACTAATGAGTTTGCCGACCACTGGCTGAGACTCATCATGACTCCTCCCCTGGCTGGGCACCGGGCCCTCCCTTCCCAGCTGCAGACTAAAACAGGCTTCCTTAACCCGGGGGAAGGGCAGTGGCTGTGGGTGAGGAGGCATCAGTGTCCGCCACATCTCGCACACGGCTGCTGCCAGAGACTCGGTGAGAGTCAGGATGCCATCCCAGTGCGCTCTGGCTGTTGACAGTGACCCACTCACTCCCGAGGACTTGTGCACCACCAGGCACCTCTCCTCTATCACCCTCCCCTGTCACCCTGGGCACCAACATACACTACGGGCCTCCTGGGCTACCACACTAAAGCCCTACACCCCTCGAGGTGCCAGAGCCTCGCCAAGCATCTAACACACATTTCTTGCTCCTCGTGTTCCTGACACTGGGACTATGTATTAACCGATATAACACTATGGCCAGAAAGTCTGGTTATCCACGATTCATAGGAGAGAAAACTGAAAAGTGTTAGCACATGGACTGGAAAGCACGTCTACTGAACTCTAGATTCTTTTTTAATATATTTTTATTGATGTCAGAGAGGAAGGGAGAGGGAGAGAGAAATAGAAACATCAATGATGAGAGAGAATCACTGATTGGCTGCCTCCTACACGCCCCACAACGGGGCTGGAGCCCGCAACCCGGGCACATGTCCTGACCGGGAATCGAACCTTGACCTCCTGGTTCATAGGTCAACCCTCAACCACTGAGCCACACTGGATGGGCTGAGCTCTGGATTCTTCCTCTTAGCTTCCATCCATCCCCCAAGGCCACCTTCCTGCTGTGCCACATGGAGGGGAGAGAGATTTCTCATCCTCTCATAAATAACCTACTTTCCCTAAAGAACTGGTTATATTCCGATTCACCACGAGGTGGCAGCATCGGGGACGGTGGGCGCTTCCTTCCCACAGCAATAATGGGAATATTAAAGCCCAGCTAGGACCTGGTCTCCGGCTCCCGGAGCTCAGAAATACTAAGTACTTGCTCATAACGCAGGCCATCCCAGGAGTGTTCCATCTGCTGGTCAGCAGCTACTACATGATGAGCAACTGAGCTAAGTCCCAGGGGGTGTGAGGTGGTTACCCTCTGAGAGGTTTAGACAACCTGAGAGCAGGGAGACCTTCGGGTGCCCAGGCGGTACAGTGTGGGAGTAAACATCTGCCTGAGAGGCAGCCACACACAGGCTCCCAAACCTCGGTGTGTCCTGTGAACAGCAGAACGGGCCCAGGAATGGCTTTTCTTTTCGGACAGAACGGGGCAACACTGCTGTAGAGCAGTGGTTCTCAACCTTCCTAATGCCGGGACCCTTTCATACAGTTCCTCATGTTGTGACCCCTAACCATAAAATTATTTTCGTTGCTACTTCATAACTGTAATTTTGCTACTGTTATGAATCGTAATGTAAATATCTGATATGCAGGATGTATTTTCATTGTTACACATTGAACATAACTAAAGCATAGTGATTAATCACAAAAACAATATGTAATTATATATGTGTTTTCTGATGGTCTTAGGCGACCCCTGTGAAAGGGTCGTTCGACCCCCAAAGGGGTCGCGGCCCACAGGTTGAGAACCGCTGCTGTAGAATGTTCTCCCCTGGGCAGTGGGTTCAGCACCAGCGTGGAACGCTTCCGCGGCTGCTCTGTGAAGGCAGGTGGCTCCACTGTGGGCGCTGCCCGCTGGCACACTCTTCACTCGGTGCGCCGGGCCTGGGAGTGTTCGTCTCTGCTTCCTGGGAAGTGGCCTGCAGTGACGTGTCTGCTGGGTCATCCCGGGAGAGGCCTCCGGGGGCCGCCCGTGGTGGCGGCGTTCAGAGTGGGAAAGGATGGAGACGGCTCCCCGGAGCAGGGCCCTGGGGCTTTCAGAAGAACCCTGGACTGGAGGTCAGGAGGCCCGGGGCTCCCATCGAGCACGGCCATCATCGGCAGTGACCTTGGGCAAGCAAGTCAACCTCTCAGCATCGCTTTCCCATCTAAAAATAGAGGCGATGCTTTCCTCACGGCTTAGTCACAGCAGCAAAACGGGGAGGAAACGAGGTCGGGAACTGAAAAACTGGAATGAGGACTAGGGCGCAGTGTGACACGGCCCCACCGTCCTCGCCCTTCCTTCTTCTCAGCGTCTTCCCTCCGGCGTGGCAGGGCTGCGCCTCGCTTTGGGATGAGCTGTAACGTCAGGTGCGGGATGATATAGGAAGTCATGGTCCCTGTCCTGAAGGAAGCCTCCATGGCCCAGCTCCCGGGCTCAATGCCCTCCACACAGCCTCCCACTAGACGCTGAGCAAGCCCCAAACTCCTTCCAGGGTCTACACCATGCCCCCGGGCCTGACCCTGAGTCTCTCCCTTTCATCGGCTCCCTCACACCGGCTCTCACTGCTCTCAAACACTCAAAGCCTGTTCCCGCCTCAAGGCCTTTATCTTGCTGTTCCCTCTGCCTAGAATGCTCTTCCCTCAGGTCTCCTCACACTCGCACACTCACTTTCTTCTGAGCAATGTCAGTGCCGAAAGATTCCTGCGTTCCGCTCCCTTGACTGGCAAACAACTCGGCTCTCGGCTCTCAGCCTGCTCATCACTCACCAGATCTGACCATTGGGTCTCCCTTCCACCCATCCTCCCACCCTCACCCATTCCCCCCCCCCCACACACACACACCCCACACACCTCCAGCCTTTACCCTTCAAGCCCTACAGGCTGCTGGGTGACTTGAATTTTGGAAAACAGCCGGCAGACCCTGACTGCCATGGTCCCTCTTCACCTGAGGCCTCCTCCTAACTGTTTCTGGCTCGAGCCTTCCTTGGGGGTTTACATTCTTGTCAAGGTGGCTTTACAGAGAGCAAGCAGGCTGCCTGTGACTCGGGAAAGAGTCGGGTATCCTAGGCCCCCTCCCAGCTCTGCACCAGCTCTGCAGGTCCCGTTCACTCCCGGGCTTCCCACTTCTCACCTATGAAGCCATGGGCTTTAACTCGGACCCTGAAAAAGTCAGCCGGTCAGCTTCTCCCATGCCCCTTAGGAGTCATCAAACCGGAAGGCCCGTGGACATTTTATACAGTCAGGGCCTAGGAGGGAAGACGGGCAAGATGCTGAGGGGGAGCCGCCCTCGCTCATGCAATACCCCGGCCTGATGTTGTTTTTCCAAGCTTTCCTCTAGCCCAGCAATTTTCTTCGCCTCCAGGTTCAATGAAACACAAAAACTGTCCTTCGCTAAGTGAGGGAAGGATTTGATTCCGGACAGATTGGCACACACAGGGCTCCGTTCGAAAGAGTTCCCTATTGCCTTTGGAAGCCGGGAAAATTAAGCATACGCTCAACTTTTTCTTAATAGTCTCGTGAACATGAGTCAGTTTACGGTGTGTTTTGAACTGAGGTTTACATTCCTGTGGGCTTGTAGTTCTTGCAATTGGTTAAGAGCTACCTCCAGGGGAGGTGAGTAACTAAAAAAACTCTGATGCTGATTTCTTAAAACCAGAAGCCGAGTCCCAGGGTCCTAGGTGGTTCCATCCTGAGTTACCGCCATGATCTCACGTAACCCTGGCTTCCCAGGCACAGAGCTCAGCACTCCGCGTGCTGTGCCAGGTACCATGGCTGCATAACCAGCCACTCCAAAACGCAGTGGCCTCAAACAGCAACCTTCATTTGCTGCGGAATTTGCAGTAGAGGGCAGAGTTCAGCATAAACACTCCTCGCTGCTCCATCCAGCATCGCTGGCTCAACCTGGAAGCCCAGGCTGGAGTCAACCACAAGCTCCTCACTCCTGAGCTGGGAGGACTTGATTTGAATGGGGGGGGGGGGGGGCAGGAAATGGGGGAAAGACACACAGGGGGTGCGGAGGGGAATACTGGGGTTCTTTGCACCTCTCTCTATATATCTCTATCTATCTCTATCTCTCTGTTCTCTAATCTGCACTCCAGGATGTCCTATTGGTTACCTCAGGGCTCACAGGAACACAACCCAAGACAGAATAGCAGGCAGAAACTGCATTGCCTTCCATGAGCTGGCCTCGGGCACCAGGAGGAGTTAGTTCTGCCACAGGCTGTGGGTCAAGGCAGTCTCAAAGGTCCAGCGAAGTTCAAGGGAAGGAAACACAGACCTCAACTCTCAATGGAGGAACGTCGAATCCACCTCACAGGAAGTACATGAGGGATGGGACAGGCATTGGTGCTGGCATCTTTGAAAAATACAGCCTGTACCCCCCATACCTGTCAGGTAGGTATCGATGCCCCTCCACCCCTTACAGATGGTGAGAATGAGCCTGACAAAGGGGACGTGCCTTATCCCAGGACCACGTAGTGAACAAGGGACAGGGACTGGATTTGGGGGAAGGGAGCCCGGAGGATGAAGGCTTGGGGATTAGGGGTGAGAAGCTCCCAACCACCCCTGAGTCACTGCCAAGGGAAAGGGCAGAACAGGCTGCGCCAGGAAGCAAGGGCCCCCACTCCTGTCCCAACCTGACAAGGGACTAGAATTCGCTCTAGGCTGGAGCTGTGGGATCTTGGTCAAAACAGAACCTTTAGCAGATGTCCTATATGTCATCGTTACTTTGTTATAGCAGACTCTTCGTAAACACAGTCGTCATGGCTGGGCTTGTTCTAATGAGTGGATAGAGCAGAACTGATTTGCCGTTGGTAAGTAATACATTTCACCTCTATCTATATGGAGAGGCGAACGCTTGGTGAATTAGGCCTCTTTTTCACTTTGGATCATTGCTTTAGAATATATTTTCAGAAGAGAAATCATTGTACCAATAAGTAAAAATAGTTTAAAGCCTTTGGTACCTATTGCCAAATTCCTTTCCAATATTTCATTTTTATATATGAGCTGCTTTCACAATTAACTGTTTTCCTGTTAACCCCTTATAAGCTGTGGGCTGCTGGAGGCCAGAAACTGTATGTTTTTATCCCATATTACAGTGCCTGGCTGCGGGGTATATTTCAATACATATTTACTTAATGAATGAAAATGACTGTGTCTGCTCACGGTCCCATCAGCGTGGGAATGCCTACTCCATTACATCCTCATTATACCTGAATACACCGAGTCCAGGGAGAGAGCGAGTGGTGGAGCCAGAGGACAAATTCCTAAGTATACGTATTTCGTGACCTTTCTAGAAATTTCCGGGCTATTGCAGAACCTAAAACGGCTGACAGAATCCTAGTTTCTGACTCCCTATTCAATAGCCGCCCTTCCTAACTTATATGCACTCTTGGCCAAAGGACATATTTAGAAGCCGTGTTTACTTTTAACAAAAAGCAATGAGCTTTCTGCAAAATGTTTCTATCACTCGGGCTCTGTTGCTGTGTACAAACCACCTCAAAACTTAGTAACTTAAAAAAGCAACCATTTATTTACTTCACGATCCCACAAGTCCATAATGTTTAGTCTGGGCTCAGCTGGTCTTACCCAAGCTTACTCATATCTCTGTGGACAGCTACCCGCCCAGCTGCTGGCTCGGCTGGAGGCTGGCTGATGGTGGAATACCAAGCCATTCTTTTCACAGTGAAGAATATGTGTTAAAGTGCAAACCACGAGGACATTAATTATTATTATAACAATTCCATAATACATTATAGAGTTATGCATCTCTATATATTATCTATGTTTCTTTAATGGGAGACCAAGTCATTCCTATCACAGTAAGAAGTCTGTTTGAAAATATAAACCACCAAGACTTGAATTATTGTTAATTTATTATAATTAGTATAATAATTATACTTAAATTAATTATACTTATAATTAAATAATTAGTATAGCAATACTAATTATATCATACATTATAGAACTGTATTTCTGTATATATGTATGTATATGTATTATGTAATCATTATATAACATTACATATGTTTTCTAATTATAAGACATAATATTGCTGATATATTTTAATAATGAATTTATTGATGAACAAAATATATGAAACATTGGATATCAGACAAGGAAGGACAGTGATCCCTCAGAGATGGGAAATAAATGAGGTGAGCCCCACAATTGCCCTGGGATAATGGCTTGGCCATGGGAAGGGTTCTATGATTAGTGATGTCTGATCTGGCTTGGGGAGGGCCAACTACATACTGCCCATTCCTGCATGACTGTTAATATCTCTGCCCTCCGTACACTGTGCTCCTCCCTTCAGATTCTGACTTTCAGGACCCCTCCCTGTATCTTCATGCTACTTTATCATAAATGGTGCACAAAACATTTTATATACACCGCACCCTTTGCTCCTCATGAGTGTCCAGTGCATCAGTTAACACACCATCAACTTCAAGTAATAGAATCCCCAACTCACAACGGTTTCAACTATAAAGGAACTCATTTTCTCTGATACAAAGACATGTGAAAGTAAGGCCCCTTCACAGTTTGTTACATCAGGTCAGCAGCATCATGGAGGACGAGATCTGCCCATCTTTCTCCGCTGTCACCCTCTGCTGGTCCACCTTGTACCTCATGGTCCGAGCTGGCTGCCCCGCATTGAGACACTACAGGTGGACACACTCTGTTCCCCAGAAAAGACACCTTTTCTGGACCCTGGGGGCTGCAAAGTAGCAGGGCATCCCTCCGACCCACACCCGACTCCAGAGCCAATGCTGTTTTTCTTTTCCAAGTGGAGTCACGGATGATCCTGCCTCGGTGAAGGCTAATGACCGAGGTGATTTGTTTGTTGACTTGTTTTCAGCAGGGAATTGAAAGTAGTAATTACCGGGTTTGACTTCTCCCACACAGGAAGTGTAAATTTAGCTTCTACCTGCAGGTCTTCTCTGTGACTCTGGAGCAAATCCACCCAACATCACATAGAAAACACTAATCATGCCACATGGTTTGGGGATAAACTAATTACCATTATTGCTGCTGAAAATGCTAGGACATACCTAATTATAGGGTCTGAGGAATGAATACGTTCATTCTTTATGAATGGGACCACAAGCCCAGGTTGGCAGGCAGGGCTTCAAGCTGGCTGCCCGGGGCAAAGAAGATAGTCAACCTTGCTGAAGCTGGCAACTTATTCTGATGACAAAATAGCATTCCTGAGCCCTGGAATAATATAAAACTAAGCAAAACAAATGTAAATGACTGAATGCCTATCAGGACCCAAGTGCAACAGCCAGCGCCTGAGAGATGATGCAGATGACATGGTGTAGTGGTCAGGAACACAGTCTCTGGTGTGGCTGGGTTTGAAGCCTGGCTTGGTTACTTACCAGTTATATGATCTTGGCCAAGTTGTCCCCCCCCATGCCTCATTTTCCTCCTCTGTGAAATGGGAGCAGCAATAATAACACTATCAATCTGACAGAGTACATAGAGCACTTAGAACTGTCTGTGGCACACAGTACATGCTAGATATTATTATTTCATCTTATTATCTCATTTATTTGAGTGTTTCTAGCACCCTGTAGGGTGGATGGAACTGGATACTAATAGGTACCCCCTAGAGCTACTATGAGGGTGACAGATGATGTAGGAGGAACTCAATGATTGCAAAGATCAGTCCCCCATGAGGAGAAAGGCCAAATGAGTAAGTGATTTCACAGGTTGCCCAGATGAGCTGGCCCTCCTGCCCACAGCCACCCCTCCCAGGGTCCTCATCTGGAAACAGGGATTGCAAACAGTGCAAATCCTTAGGCTTGTGTGAATGAGGTTGGGTCAGGTCTCTTCGGTCCAGCACCTGCCACACAGAAAGGCCTTGCAGTGGGGTGAATGGTGACCCTACAGAAGATCTGTCCACCCACAATGCATGACTTGGCATTACACTTGACCCTTGGACAACATGGAGGTTAAGGTTGCTGACCCCTGTTCAGTCAAAAATCCATGTATAGCTTTTGATTCCAAAAAAACTTAAAAGGTCCCTCCAGGACCCCTCACTAATAGAAATATCCATAGATTCTCCAGTCTCCTATATAAATGGCATAATCAATGCATGCAGTCAGCCCTCTGCATCCGCGGACTCCCAACCATGCATCAAAAACAGTACTGGTATTTATTGGGGAAAAAAATTTGTGTATAGCCTGGCCAGGGTGGCTCAGTGGTTGAGCACTGACCCATGAACCAGGAGGTTGCTGGTTTGATTCTTGGTCAGGGCTCATGCCCAGATTATGGGCTCAATCCCTAGTAGGAAGCATGTAGGAGGCAGCTGATCAATGTTTCTCTCTCATAGATGTTTCTATTTCTCTAACTCTCTTCCTTTCTTTCTCTGAAAAATCAATAAAAACATATTCAGAAAAAAAAATCCATGTATAATTGGACCTACGCAGTTCAAACCCATGTTGTTCAAGGGTCAACTATATTGGAAAGGGGGGAGAGGGTTGCAGATACAATTAACTTAAAAATTTCACGATGATAACACCCTGGACTAGGCTGGGCCCTAAATCCAAGGACAGGTGTCCTTAGGAGAGGGGAGAAAGGGAGAAGATACAGAGAAGAAGGAAGGCCTGGTGAAGACAGAAGCAAAGACTGAAATTGTGTAGCCCCAAACTAAGGATGCCTGGAGCCCCAGAAGCTGGAAGGGGCCGGAAGGCTTCTCCCCGGAACTTTGGAGGGAGCCTTGATTTCACACTTCTGGCCTCCACAACTGTGAATAAATTTCTGTTGTTTTAAGCCACCATGTTGGGGGTCATTTGTTACAACATCCTCAGGAAATAATAAAGGGCTTAATACATGTACGCTACTGCCATTATCTGTTGCTTTCCTTTGCCCTCACCAGAACTGGAAAAAACTTCCCCTAGCCCGGGGGTAAACCTCTGTGAAGTGCCCAGATTTGGACACAAAGGAAAGAAAAGGTCCATCTGGGGTGACCCAGGTCCCTGCTCCTGCCCTGCTGCGGACTCTCCCTCCTGCCGGGCGAGGCTGCATCCCTGGCCGCCTTGGTGCCAGGGCCCCGGAGGCTGGCAGTGCACTCGGAGCCCAGCGATTCCAAGCCTCGGCGTGAAGGGAATAATTGTCAGTGAGATCCCAGATTGTTTTGTCACATACACTTTGCAATATGACAAGTAGGCGTCCAAAATATGCTCCAGGAGGGGGAGCAAGACGTTTTCCAAAAGCCTACTTGGCAGCCGGAGCCCCTCTGCAGAACCAAGTGCCAGCCTGGCTCTGGCTCGCTCCTCCTGCCACGTGATGCTGTGTCACTCGGGAGGGGGAGCACCCACGGCGAGCCACCGGGAGAAGCGAGGCCTGCTTTCCGCGGCCTTGGAAGCATCGGCTCGACTCTACTGGCTGCTCTGGGATGTTTCTAGATGATGTCATAACAAAAGCTCGATTCCCACCATCATAAACGTGACGACAATCCACAGGCAAGAGGCACATCCCCTGCGTGAGACATTTAGGCCCATCCCTTCTTCATCTGCACCGTCCTTGGAGGAGGTGGAAATACTCTTCTCTCTCTGCTACAGACAGGCTAACTGAGGCAGGAGGAAGTTCAACAATCTGCCTGAGATGCCATCTCTAGGAAGAGTGGGGTACCATTCCCATTCTGCCCAGCCAGGCTGTCAGGCTGCAGAAGTGAGAACTGTGCGGCCACACCGAACCATGCCCTACTCTGTGCTGGAATAGGACCATCGTGCCCTCCTCCCACAGAGAGCGAGCGCTTGTATGTGGGCACACTCCCTCGGGCTGGCTGTGTGGGATACGAGGTTTGTGCATAAGACTGTTAACATATGGAAAACATACAGAGTTGGAACAGGATTATTAAAGCAAGGCTGACTGAGTTTTCTCCCTCTCCCACCTCTTTCCCTGGAGCCCAGCAAGTCCAGATGCTACATAAGAGAAAGCCTTTTGTCATGTAACTCAGAGTGACACTGAAATTATGGAAGGAGATTGACATTCTTTGAACAGAATGTGGTACAAGAGAAATATTAGCAATAGGTTAATATTTGTTGTTTTAAAAAAAGTTTAATTATGGCTGTACCAATTTATAATCCTACCAACAGTTCACTGAAGCATTATTTACAACAGACAAGATATGGAAGCAACCTAAATGTCCATCGATAGCTGAATGAATACAGAAGATGTGTTACATACTATATATATAATGGAATATTACTCAGCCATAAAGAGAGTGAAATCTTACCATTTGTGACAACATCAATGGACCTAGAGGGTATTATGCTAAGTGAACTAAGTCAGACAGAGAAAGACAAATACCATATGATCTCATTTATATGTGGAGCCTAAAAAACAAAATAAATGAACAAACAAAACAGAAACAAACTCATCGATACAGAGAACAAATTGATGGTCATCAGGTGCGAGGGGAGTTAGTGGATAGGTGAACAAGGTGAAGGGATTAAGAAGTACAAACAGCCAGTTATAAAAACAGACCTGAGGATGTCAAGTACAGCACAGAGAATATGGTCAATAATATTGTAATAACTATGCATGGTGTCAGATGGGTACTAGACGTATTGGGGTGATCACTTTATAAGGTATATAAAGGTCTAATCACTATATTGTACACCTGAAACTAATTAATGTCCACTGTATTTGAAAAATAATTTTTAAAGGGTTAATTGAAGGCAGATAATTCCAAGGACCTCTTTCCTTCTCCTTTTTACTCTTAAGATCTTACTATAGGTTGTCCACCCCACTTTCATTCCTCCGTTCTTCCTATCCAAACTCGGGTTGTGTTATCTCTCTCTCTCTCTCTCTCTCTCTCTCTCTCTCTCTCTCTCTCTCTTTCTCCCACGTCAGACTGAATGGTAGTGGACCTCACTCCCAGCTCCAAGGATGGGCATGATGGACCTAAGGGTCATCCTGTTCCCCCTGCCAGCGACTGGTTTAGAAATGGCCATCCTCCAGCTCTAGCCAAGGAAACATGAGAGGAAGTCTTCCGGGGTAAGTGGTGGCTTGATGGCTTCCAGGGAAAATGTCTTTGCTTCTAAGAAAAAGCCACAGAAAGGAATGGACCCCTCCTTCCTCTAGGTCCTGTCATGTATGGATTGCTGCCACCATCATGTCACCGGCCTGAGAAAGAAGCCAAGTGATGGTGGCAGAGCAGAGACAGAATCGGCTCCAAAATGCCATTGTTGAATGGGTGATTCAACCAGCTCTGGACCCGCCCTGTCCCCTGGAATTCCTGATATGTGAGCTAATAAACTCCCTATTGTTCAAGCCAGCTTGAGTCAGGGTTTTGTTTCTTCCACCAAAAGCATCCTGACTAATATGAGATTCAAAACAGACTCCCCTCCCCCTCCTCCTCCACCCAGCAGCTGAACTGAACGCCATTGAGAATGACCAGCAACCCATTTCAGAGGCTGCACACAGAAGAGGGGGACCTCGGGAGGGAGGGCAGTGATGGAATACAACAGGAGTCTAGGATACGGCTCCATATCCATATCCATGGCAAGTTGAACAAACTAGAGCATCACCACTGAACCTTCACCATCCTCTTTACTGAGAACATGTTGGGCCATGATGTTTGGACCTGAAGAACTGACGGAATATTCTCCATAGTTCCCTATGGTGTTTCCCTCCCTGGCCATTCTTTTGTAGGTCATATCACCACTTCTTCCATGAAACACAATATGCTGCTAGAATTACAGATTGTTGGCCTCAGTAGATCCTACAAGGCCCACTGATCCCACCCCTCTATTTGTGAACAGGGACCCAAGGTCAGGGAACAGGAGAGACTCCCTGAAGCGGTGCAGAGTAAGTTTGTGGCAGAGCCAAGACTGAAATACAAGTCCTCTCCCTCCCAAGCCAGTGGTCTCCCCAAGGCACCACCATTCCCCACAAGTACATACCAAGAAATTGTCTACAGATTTAAACAGTTTTTGATGGTCAAATAAACTTAGGAAATGCTGCATTAAATAAATCAGGTTCAAGATGTTTCTATACTAGAGGAACTTCTCATCACTTTTTGTTATGTTTTCCACGTTTGTTTGTTTGTTTGTTTGCCAGTAATGCTTTCTGAATTTCTAAAGCTGAAATGTAGTATGCACTCTTTCTCAAATCTGTTGCACCATGGAACCTTTCTTTCTCCCAGAGCATCTTACAGAAATTGTGTTTGCGAATTCTATTTGAGCAAATGCACAACATGGACCTGCATAAGAAGGGAGTGAGGTCAAACACAAAGAGAAGCTGAGATAGGCAGGGGTGAAAAAATTGATAGATTAATAGATGGATGGATGAGTGGATGGATGTGTGGGTGGGTAGATGGAGGGGGGGATGGATAGATATGAAGGTGGGTGGGTGGATGGATGGATGCATGCATGCATGCATGAAGGGATAGATGGCTTGACGAACGGACGGATGGATGGATAGACGGACGGATGGATGGAGGGATGGACGGACAGATGGATAGATGGATAAAGGCAACAATTTGAGCCTCTCACCTAAAGTAGATTTGTTACATGAACCAAGAGACTGTTTCCTCTTAGGCTAGCTTGAATTGTACATTAGTCAGATTTTCATCGTTACCATTGTTGTTGTTATAACAATGCATAACAAACAACCCCCCGGTTTCAGTAACAGGCCACAACGAATGTTTACGGTACACTCTGGGATGGGCCGGGCCAGGACCTGAGGCTCCACTTGTGTCCAGGTCTGCTTCATCTGTCTTCATTCCAGGACCCAGACTGATGGAACAAAGGCTACCTGGTGCGTGCTCTTCTCACGGTGGTAAGAGGAAGTCCCACAGAGCTCCCTCCCCTTCCTTCACATGAGGACACAGTGAAGAAATGGACATTGTGAACCAGGAGAAGGTCCTCACCAGACAATGAACCTGCTGGCACCTTGATATTAGATTTATCTCCAAGTCAGAACTGTGAGAAATAAATGTGTGCTGTGGGAGCCACCAGTCTATGCTATTTTGTTAGAGCCCCTAAACTGACTAAGCCACACCATCATGCTCCTCCGAACAAGGTAAGTGCATAAAGTTTAACACACAACGGATTCTTGGGAAGTAAGCATTTCCCTTCTTTCACCTCAGTAAGAACTACCATAGGCACTGAAACAGCTGCTTACAACCTCATGTGTGTGTCTTTCAGGTTCTGTATGTCTCCTGGCTGACACTCAGTGCAGGGGCGGAGTGTGGGATGACTCTGCCTCCTTCTAGCTGTGTGACCTCTTCCAAATCATCCAGCTCCCTCGCCTGTAGGATGGGGCTGAAAATATTTGCCCCTGATCATTTTGCAGAAGTATTGTAAGGTCTGAAAAGATAACAAGGCCAAAAGTCGCTTGAAGTGTTAAGTCCTCTGCAAATTGGCTAGAAATGCTATCTTTGTTCTGTAAGATAAAGAAGCTGATGGTTTAAGGCAACATGCCAGACCTCACCCTGCAAATGAGAGCGGGCCCTCCCAGAGCACTCCCTCCTCTCCTCCCAAGCAGAGGGCTTCGTCAAATGATGCCATTTTTGCTCAAGACGTGCTTGGAATGTGTCTTTGGAAATTACCTTTACAGCTTGTCTGCAAGCCCAAGGAGAAAATCCGTGTTATTACCTCCATTTCACTTGGGGAGCCAAAAAAGAGTGTTTCTGAGCACTTTTCCCATCTTATTCATAAGGAGAAGTTCTGAGTGATTTACGTCCATTAAAAAAGTCACACCACCGCAGACGGGGAGGTTTGCCCTGCGGAGACCATCAAGGGAACTCGCCACGGGACCTGAAAGCAGTATCGTCATTCCACAGTCACCTTTTAGGCTCATGGAACAACGTTGCCCCGTGGGACCAGCCAGGTCTGCAAGCTGAGACAGCCTGTCAAATTCAGAAACCCATCCCTAGCATCATCTTTGGACTGGAAGATGAAGAACGGTGAGAAATATTTGTTGTTTAAACCACCAGCCTACAACTTCCCTTAGAAGCCATGTTATCTAAATCATTCCATTCATTCCTTCAATCCGTGCCTTCCTCCAAAAAGCACTCACTGAGCACTTTCCCAGCGAAGGTGAAAATGTGAAAGAGAAGAGGGAGGAGGCTGCCCCCAGAGTGGTCACACTCCAATGAGAGGAGCACAGGTCAACACACAAGTGCAAGAACAGTGTGATACACACAAGTGCAAGAACGGTGTGATGCGCACAAGGGCGAGAACAGTGTGATACACACAAGTGCAAGAACGGTGTGATGCGCACAAGGGTGAGAAAGGTGTGATGCGCACAAGGGCGAGAAAGGTGTGAAGTGTGGTCCATGGTTGCTCTAAGAGGGAGGCCCTGTGCAGAGGACACACAGATGCTTGGGCCTCAAGAGGGGAAACCATACAATCTGTGAACCCAGCACCACTGGGAGCTGTGCAACCCCGAGGTGGCCAATGACGGAACTGGCCCAAGACAAGTGGGTATGACCCGCAGTGTAGACCTCGTACCAAATGTTAAACCTCTTGGCTATATTTCAAACGCAGAGAAGGGACGCCACAGGAGGATTTTCAGCAGAAAAGGAAATAGTCACTTTTGCACTGGGGAAAGACGACTTCTCTGGCAACAGAGAGGAGGAGTGGATGTAGTAGAGGAGCTTGAAGTGAGGGAGGCAGTCAGAAACCCAAAAGGCCCAAACCAGGGCAGTGGCAGTGGGCAGATGGCAGTGCTCAACTCCTACACTATTTAGACTGTGAATCAACCCTCCTTGACACCCAGATCATGAAATAAACTGTATCATTTCATAGTAAGTCTAGAGGTTAAATGACTTGCCCAAGGTCAAGGGCAAACTGTGTGAGCTGCACAGAGGTCTTCTGCCTCCTAATATGTGGGGCTCATGGGAGCACAACAAGGAAGTGCACAAAGCAAGTCCAAAATGCACGCATCAGCGTCCACAAAGAGGGTATCTTAGGGCCAGAACTCTCTTTACAAAAGAACTTCAGGGGATACCTTAAAGAGCATAGACCCTCCTAATAACTAAAAATTTTCTGACTTGCTGCCAGGCCAGCGTAGCTCAGTGCTTGAGTGTCGATTCAATTCCCGGTCAAGGCACATGCCCAAGTTGTGGGCTCAATCCCCCGTATGTGGCGTGCAGGAGGCAGCTGATCAATGATTTGCTCTCATAATTGATGTTTCTCTCTCTCTCCCTCCCCCTTCCTCTCTGAAATCAATAAAAAATATTTTTTAAATGTTCTGACTTGCAAGAAACCGTTTTCTCACCCAGTTCTGCAGAAAGGCATTGGATGCCTGGGAACCCAGACATCTCAGGCAGTGCCAGGAGGGTGGTGAGGGTCCTCAGCCTGTGGGAGCCCCGCTCCGGTCCCCTCCACCCCCTGCAGTCCCTCCCCCTGCACGTGTGACTGCGTTCTTGGTTCTACTTGCTTGGAGGCACCTGGGAGGGAACCCGGCACCAGAGACCACAGGCTGTGCTTGGCTCCAAGAGGCACCCGCTGCTGTGAGCTGAGGTCGGGGGCTGCATTTTCATTTGCCTCGGCGCCTGGGTGGTCTTCGGGGCTGGTGCCAGGGAGCACATACTGCAGCAATTTGCTGGAGACCACAGACGCGGGTACAGCAGCAAGGCCCGGAGTGGGCTCGGGGTGGGCACTATGCCCACCCCTGCCCAACGCCTCCTGCCACCCACAGAATGGAGAGATGCTTCTGGCCCAGACACGGGGCTTTTTGCGGCCTTGTTCTCGTGCTGGGCAAGCGGTCATGGGTCTCTCCCTCCCTGAGCCTCTGTTCTCTCCGATAGAGAAACTGGGGTGAGGGTGTCCACCGTGAAGGTCTGGCGTGAGGATGACAAGTGCTTATAGTGGCGAGGGGAGTGGCAGAGAGAGGGAAAAGCCTGTGACCCATGGAAAGAGTGCACAATTCAGTCCCACAGCTGTTTATATTGGATAGATGCACCATTCCAGAACCTTCTGGAAAAGCCGAGATGGAAAAGATACAGCCCCAGCTGTCACGGGCCTGACATGAGGCCCGGTTTCCATTTTCTTTCAACTTGGAATGACGAAGGGGAAGGCGGTCTGGGGGTTCCAGGAGAGGATCCACTGGCAGATGCCCTCAGCCGCTACCCCTCGGCAATGGTGCGATTACTTGCCAAGACCTTACTTGGGACAGAGCTGGGCCCCGACAGCTGGGGTGAATGCGCTCCCAGTCCCACGCCTCCATCTCCTTCACCCAATGGTGACCCCGTGATTCGGGCCTGCTGTCCGGCCAGGCTTTGCAGCCCTCCCAGCCAGAGCAACCCCGTCCAGGAGTCAGACGGACAACAGGAAGAACTCTAACCTGAGCAGGAATGTCTCCAAGACCCTTCTGAGTGGATTGGCCCTTTGGAATGGCAGCTGCCCAAAGGCATACTGTTCCGACACTGTCTCCCTCCCAGCGCTCCCCTCACAGAGATGCTTATCTTCCCAGATGCTTCTTCAGAAGAGCTGAGATGGTGCAGGGACAGGCTAAGCAGGGAAGCGGGTTTCTGGGGAGCAGGGCCATGCGCGTCCATCGCCAACAGCTGTCACAGCTGGAGTGGGGCTCCATCGCAGAGCCACCTCCATCTGCACACACTTCCCTGAAACAGGGGCCAGGGCTGCCCCTCTGAAAGGGGACTCGCCGCCCACTTCCTCCTTTTTAGTTCCCCCTTTTGGAGCAGATTTTCTGTCTTGCGGGTCTGGAACTGAGAGACCAATGTTGTTGCCAGACAACTGAATTACTTTCCTTCACTGGCTGAAATCAGGGCCTTGTTTCCACATTGAGTTTTAGTTAAACTAAATTCAACAACCATGCGCCGCAGGCAGCTATAGGCCAGGTGCCCGTGCTGGGTGCTCGGGCAGCAGGGTGCATCCCCACCTACCCGCATCCTTACCAGCCTACCCAACACTGGGCAGGCCCAGGGAAAGGCCCAGCCACGAACTCGTGACCTTCCCAAACTCCTTCCCCAGGGCCTTGGTTTCATAAAGGCACCATGTACCCAGTTGTCTTCTCTGACAGCTATGGGTGGAGTCAGCGACGGCTGGAGGAGAGAATGCAGGTGGGGGACGGAGGGAGAGGAGGTGACACCAGAAGGCAGGCAGGGACCAGCCAGCTCCAGAAGGTCCTGGCGGAATCTGGATTATATTCTGAGGGTAATAAGGGGCCTTTGAAAAGTTAACTTGGGATGACTATTTTAGGAGGAAGCTAATCCCAATCTTTACATTTAAACAAACACAGCTATAATACAGAATAGGGAAAAATTCACTTGTTTTTTCAGGCGAAAACATTCGAAATTTGCAAGTCACGTGGCTCGGCTTTTGGGGGCATTTCTGTGGGAAGGTTTTAGAAGCACTGCGTGAACATCAATTAGTTCCCCTGACGCGAAGCAACTGTCAGGAAATTAAGGAATTTGAGAATCCAATTCCTGAAAGGCTGAGGCCAGATGCCGAATGTCTCTCTGAGGCTCTGCACCTTGATCTCCAGTGGGTTCTTAGCGTGACAGGGGCTGGGCTCCAAGGCCAAACGTCATATCCTGCCACACCCTCACACGTGATAGTGCAAGTCAAGCACACTGTGAATTACTGACGTCCACTAGTGCCCTTGAAAAAGGACTATAACTACTTTGCATGTTAAAAGTGAAAGAGAGAGTGCATTGATTTACTCGGTATTTATGAAGCTCCTACTACGTGCACTAGGACCACATCGGTGTGCAAAACCGACTAAACCTGGCCTTTGTGTTGAGCCTACATTCATGAGGTTGATTTTTTCTTCTTCCCTGATGCCAGGACAGGAACCAGAGAGGATAACACCCACCCACCCACCCTTTCATATATTTGTCTTGGGGATATTCTTGTCTTGGGTAAAATGGGTTTTAGAGGCTGTTAAACTATGCAGAATCTCTAAAAATATGAACACAGTGGGTTTTAGTCTCAGCATCCTTCTAATTGGTTTCTAAAATCGCACTTCATACTCATCATGAAGCGAGAACAAACCCAGTCACAGCATTTGAAAAGCAATTAACAATGTACTGTCAGCACCTAACAAGGATACGCGTTACAGCCCTGAGACCTTCCCCGACTCCCCGCCCCCAGTCTCCCCTCTCTCCGGGGCTGCAGCTGGCCTTCTTTGCTGAGTGATGTGAATGTGTTGGGATGTTATCTTCTCAACCATTTTTTAGGTTCCTTCAGAGACGGTGCCTTTCCAAATGCTTCTCGTCTGGCTTCCAAAGAGCCAAACAGAACCTAGCATTTTCTCCTCTCAATTTAGAAAACAGGGATCGGTAGAAAGAATTAAAATGAATACTGATTAGCCTGGCTGGCATGGCTTAGTGGTTGAGCATCGACCTATGAACCAGGAGGTCATGGTTCAATTCCTGGTCAGGGCACATGCCCAGGTTGCCGGCTTGATCCCCAGTGTGGGGTGTGCAGGTGGCAGCTGATCAATGATTCTCTCTCATCATTGGTGTTTCTAGCTCTCTCTCCTTCTCCCTTTCTCTTTGAAATCAATAATAAAAAAATGAATACTGATTATAATAACAACAGCACCAGCAATGATCTTACCAGCATTTAGCATTGTTCCAGCACCTTAGAGATAATGGCTGCCCTGTCTATCATTTATTTCTCTGGCTGTCACTCACTCCCGAGCAGGGAGCTCTGTGGGAATCATGAATAATTACTGCCCAGTGGTAGGCAGTGGGATGGTGTGGGTTTGGTACAAGTTTATGGGGTCAGTGCCAGTTTTTCAGGCAGGATACTGAGTTTAAGTCCTGTCATTGTTTTTGGCCTTCTTTTAACATTACACAACACATGTTCATTGTTGAATTGATAGTAAGCAAGAAGAGAAATGAAATAATACACCACAACAGTCTAAAAGTCCACAACCTAGAGAAAACAGTGTTTGATGAATAGCCTTTGAGATTCCTCCCCATAGTTATAAATATGTCATGTGTATTTAAAAGGAATGCATGGCACTTACTCTTTTTAACTCATTTTCATTTAACAATAAATTACTGACATTTTCTGTGACAAAAAAACATAAATCTATGCAACCTTTACTGATGCATCATGTTGATGAACCATAGTTTATTGAACATTTTCAGTTTTTGCTGTTATGTATAATGTTGTAACAAATATTGATGCTTATTACACTTGTCCAGTTATCTGTTTATTTAGGATAATTACTTGGAAGTGAAATTTCTGGGTCAAAGAGCATGATTCCATGTATGTGTCTCATCAGCTATATTATATATCAGGAATTGAGCATCATATTTAAGACAGAAACATTCTACACATATATTCTGTCTACATATGAACATGCCGCATCCCCATATCCAGGACCTAGCTGGATATTATTTTTAAAATGTATTTCTAGTTCTTTGTCTTCCCTCCTTCCTTCATGAATAATTCAGTCCAAACTCCATTTGGCAGGCCTGGATGAGGAGGATGGGCCCACGGGGACCGGGACTCAGTGCGGAAAGCAGCCAAGCAGGTTCAGCCCCGCAAGCCTGGGAGATGGGTTAGATGTGAGAGGAGGTGAACAAATGAGTCCATTCTGGAGGCTAATGGGAGCCAGAATTTACTTCTATGGAGGGAATCACACATACAGAGAAAGGGAAAGCGAGGATGAACCATGTGTGGTATGATATTAGAGACTGAGCGAGCCTGGAAGCATAACACCCAAATAGCAACATACACACCTCGTGTCCAGATCTTGGCTTCAAAATAACATTCCATTAAACGGAACTAAGGCTTCTTAGAGACATGGCTCATTCCAGAACTGGGCCAGGATAAATTTAAGATAAGCCACATCAAAAGGACACAGGACAATTTAAATATCAAAATAAATAATAATAATAATGGATTGGGTGCAATTGAATAAATTAAGAATGTGTACCCCTACATTGATAAATATATAAGTATATATAAAAACATATATAAATAAATGAATGAATGAGAAAAATAGAACGCTCTTCCTCTCCATAGGGTGCCAACTAATAAACATAGAAGGAATTATGGAGTTTTTAAAAATCACTATTTGGCAACTGTTATAAAAATTCAGGCAAGAACCATCCATAGGTGCTAGCACTAGCGGAGGTGACCCTGAATGATAAAGAGGATAGTTACATAGTCTCAAAGTGTCTCCCCACAGAAGTACTTATTAAATCCAAGGGGGACCGGGGAACATTACAGTGGAACACCTGGCACTTTGATGGAGCTTAGGATCTAAGTTAACGATATCAGTAAAAGTTAAACGCAGCACCATGTGACACCTGACAAGATGCAGTGACAAGATCACAGAGTCACTTGTGAAATTACTGCCAAAAACTCACATTGAAGGACAGTCTACAAACTAAGTCTCCCATGGTGCTTAAAAGTACTTTTCCCCTCCATTTTATCATCCAAGGAGAGTCAATGAATCATGAAAAAACACCAGATATCGCAAGTGCATTTTCCACTGTCAAAACGTCACCATAAACCTTGAACTTGGCCAGCGTCCACCCCATTACTAACAAGCTGTATTACTATTAGAATAATCACTGCTGTGAATTGAAGTGAAAGAATGTCCTACTTAATGGAAAAGAAACAAATGGTTGAAGTCGTGAACGTCATGGCAGACCTGAGGAACTGTTCCACCTTGAAGGAGATGCGAGAGACGTGACAACTGAAGGTGACTGATTCTGAACTGGATTCTTTCTGCTACCCAGGGTGTCACTGAGACATTGGCCAAAATGTGGTGGATTCCTAGGAGGAGGGAATGTTGAGAATTCTTCATACTGTTCTTACTACTGTTCCATACATTTGAAAGTATTTCAATGTTTTTAAATGAAAAATAAATAACTATTGCTTTGAAAAGCATTGAGGTCACACTCTTTGGAGAAGAGATGACAAGTTATAAATGTCTTATGTCTTCCTACTATATTAGTCCAAGTCAAAGTCTTGTTGTGGTTTTTTTTTCCTTGCTATTTCCCTGAAACTCTCAACATATCTCCATGGCAGTATTCCCTCTGCCTTAGATGGTCCCTTATAAGATGCCCATAAATGCCTTTCACTTTGGGCTTCACCTGCCGACAGTCTCATGAGATCTGACACCAACTCCCACCAAAGAAGCTTGCCTACCCTTTCATTTTCATGAACCAGCGACCTGCCATCCAGCCATTCCTAATGCTAATTAGAGAAATTAGGCTGAGACAAAGGCCACCCCCAGGGGACAGGAGCACATGTAAATGATAGGACACGGAGGCCTCATTTGAGCCTGTGATGGAGATACACTCTCATTTCCACTTTATAGATGGAGGAACAATTGTCCTGGAGATGTTAGATCTGCCCAGATCTTCGTAGTCAGAGGGATTCTTTTCTCTGGTCTTCATGTTTCCAGGAGGTAAATTCCACCACAGAAATACGTCCAGCTTCCCTCTCCACCCCTCGCTGCCCCCTTCCCACCATTTGACGAGTGAGGTGGAAAGGGTCTGATAACCATTATTTCAGGTCCCCTTACCAGGCAAAATTAAAGTGGACAGTTCATATTTCCACGTGGTCTCCCTCTCTCTCTTGAACTTCCTGCTCATGAAGCAGAGATGGTCCCTCGTGTTCTTGCCTTCATCAACGTGTAAAATACTTCCTCTTCTGTCTGTCCTTTGAGACCAGAGACCTTACCCAATCTCTCTTTGTCATCACAGCGTTTACCACAGTGGTGCTTACACAGGCAGGTGCATAATAAACATTCAATGAATAAAAGAATGTCTGGACTGCATCGGGGTGCCCATGAAGGCTCTACTCAGGCCTCAGGATAGTATGAGTATTTTTTAAAATATATTTTATTGATTTTTTTAGAGAGGAAGGGAGAGGGATAGAGAGTCAGAAACATCAATGAGAGAGAAACATCGATCAGCTGCCTCCTGCACACTCCCCACCAGGTATGTGCCCACAACCGAGGTACATGCCCTTGACCAGAATCGAACCTGGGACCTTTCAGTCCGCAGGCCGATGTTTTATCCACTGAGCCAAACCAGTTAGGGCAGCATGAGTATTTTTGTGGTGAATGGACTCATTGGAAGGACAATTTTCTCTACCTGGTAAACAGTGAAGAACCGAGAAGTAAGGTGTCACAGCAGTACATAAAACTTTAACCAGAGTTTCAATTCATTTAGCAAATAATGTGCTTGCATGCCTCTTTCCTGTGGATGCTGAGCTAGAAATACCCTGGGAGATTTTAATTTCTTCCCCATAAAGTGAATGTCACCTTGGAATGGGTTTACTTATCCTGGTTAGCTAAGGCTTTTTGAGGCTGCTCTGCCCTTCCTCTGATGTATGTGTTGATGCTGTTGTCTACCAATATACGGATTGATGATTAATTCACAGTGCATTAGGAGCCTTTGGCTGGCTCATGCTTGGTCAAATTTCTAGCTATTCCATTATTCTGAGTACTACATTTCCAATCAACCACTGATTTTAAAAACAGCACACATTAAGTTTCCCCAATCAGCATTTCTGGACGTCTCCTCGGCAGTCTATCTTGTCTGTAGGTGGGTGCAGACAGTCTCGGCGGCATCTGAGTAGGATAGAGTGTTTGTTTGCGAAGCAGAATGAGGGAATGGAGGCCCTGCATCTCATTGAGTAATGAGACAGGAGCTGTGCAGCATCCGATCTTGGCCACAGCACAGTGACTTATAGGTTAGAGACTCCCAGAGAGCCCTGCATTCCATCTGCAAGACGGAGCTACTCAAGCAAAGGAAAACGACTCCTGCATTTAGTAGGCACATCGCCCTCAGCTGAGTTAGCATCAAACACCAATGACTCTGTCGGGGCCCAGAGCAGGATTTGCTGGTGTTGTGGTGGAAATATCAGGAGTCTGGAGCCCGAAGATTACCCACATTATCGAGGGTGAGCGCCTTCACTGAAGGCCAGCTGACTGGATGTTAACCACATCTACCGCATACCCTCCCAGCAACATCTGGATGGGGTTTCAAAAATAACTGGGTCCTATCCCCGAGCCAACCGGACCACCACAGACTTTTTTCTCTGCTCCTTTGTAGCCACAAGATGCAAATGTCCATCCATAACAACAGATAAAGACGTCTGCTTTTTCTTCTTTACTCTGTGTTTCCCACTCTGGGGATCGTGACTGAAGAAATAAGCTACTTGAGCTATGTTTAACATTTCAGAAAGACTGGCAAGGATACCCTATGTTTTCTGATTAAAATAGCCTTTTTTGCTTCTGCCTAGAATTATATCTGCTCTACTTAGCAAGCTAGTTATTTGATACAAAAACAAAAAAAAAGTAATTTAATAAATTCATTGTACTGGAAGACCTTTATGAAATATTCAGTTTACTGTGGGAAAATATTTATAGGTGTCTTTGGTGGGGAAAATATTGGCATTAAACCAACACATAATGAAGTCAAAGAGCTCTCTGCTTTGGGTGGTACCATGTCAAAGCCTCGGATGGAATTCACAGTTTGAACTCATTAAGCATCTCCATGCCCAGCACCTGTCAGGTCCTGGCTACAGGAAGGCACCATGGTTTTCTAACCGAATGAGAACGGGGCTGCTCCCGTTCTGTGGTGGCATTCCCGGCTTCCTTACCTTGGACTTGTTCTGAATCCCAAACTCCCTGTCTGTGGATTCCCACTTCTCAGCCCAGTACCTACTCTATCTTCACCTCCCACCCCAACACCCAGGGACTAACTTTTTGACTCCACTCAACACCATCACTCAATGCCACTATGATATCTTCAGGGCAAAATGGCCATCATCTTCTCCATAAGACCTTTCCTACCCCACCCTCTCCTGGTCTGCGTTACCCACGAGCTGGGCACCGGGCACTACCTGGAGTATATGGTTATATATGTTCATCTCCGCTGTTCCTCACCCTGGGACACGGAGCCATCCGAGTAAGCAGCAGCTGAATTACACATCGACACCTGCAATCAGAGGGTCTCCTCTGAGCGCTGGACCCGGGGCTCACATCTGAAACCTCTTTCTCATATTGGACATTTCTCTTTCTGCTTCTGGGGTGTTGCCTAATGCAATGACATCAACTCCGTGAGGCAGAATAGCCTAGCCGAGGAGATAATGAGAGAGAAAAAGCCAAAGACACAGGAAGGGCAATGAGCAGACAGGCTATGGGATGCTCCGGTGAACTCACAGGGCAATTGCGAAAGCCTGCTCGGTACCAAGGTAACTTGGGAACATCTTGGGGACCAGATGGCTCAAGTGAACACCCCAAGGACAACCATAATCTCAAACTCAGTAATCACCATGTTCCCGAAAGAGATCCTGAGGACAGTGATAAAAGGACCGATGACTCAGGCCTGGAAAGGCACAGGTAAGTTTCTGCTGGCCCCACAGAGGAAGCCAGGCTGTGGCGTTGGGACAGGAACTCCTGTTGAGAGAAGGGTGAAAAAGGCACCGGGGCACTGGGTCCTTTCTGGGCCTCAGCAATGAGCTAGCAGCCCATGTTTGAAAAAGTATTCTGTAAATCAGCTCACAGACTCACCTCCCACCTGCTGGCCCCAGAGTTCCAATTTATGGCGTGGGAACCAAGAAGAATGCTGGTCATCTCATTGCCTACATGCCTCCTGGGATGGAGACAGGCATGGTTTCCGTATGTAATTTTCAAAGGTGCTACCAATTTTAAATTCAACCAGGGAGGGCTGTTGCCGGGAAGGAATGATGTCAACAACCCAAGGGCCCCAAGAGATGTTCTGGCCCTTGACTGTGAGGGAACATCCAAGTTTCTGTCCAGGTGGAAAGGAAAGCTTCGTGTTTGAGATGCAGACAGAGCTGGGCAGGGGCGGAGCAGAAGAGGATAGGCTTCTAGGGCCTCTGATTTGAAATAAAGGAGCGGGCAGTGCTGCTGGGACCTGGAAGGGGAGACTGAGTTGGGGCTAGAAAATAGCTGAGCTTTCCACATAAACATGGACATGGCAGGTCGGTTCCTCCTGAGGGCTGTGAGGGAAGGATGTGCTCCAGGTCTCGTTCCTTGGCCTGCGGAGGGATGGCCGTCTTCTCCCCAGGTCTTCACATGCCCTTCCCTCTGGCCGTGTCTGTGTCCATGCCAGTTCCAACAGTTTGCACAGAAAATGAGGGTCCACCCTAATGATCTCACTGTGATTTAATTACCTCTTTAAAGACCCTTTTCCCAAATATAGTTACAGTCTAAGGTGCTGAGGGTTAGGACTGCAACATACACATTTGGGTGAGGAGGGACAATTCAGCCCATGGCGGGCTCTAATTTGTGCCAGGCACTTTACATGAATGCTACAGGAGATGGGCTTTCCTGCAGTTTGGGGACACCCAGAGGACAGTCACTCATCCATAAGCCAGAGGGAGAGGAAGACGCCTTCACAGAGCAAGTGACGTGGAAACTGGGCTTAAAGGATGAAAAGGTTTCACGGGTTGGAGAAGAATTAAGTGGAATTCTAAGTAGACATAACTGCTGGTGCCAGAGCTTAAATGTATGAGAGAACAAGCCACCGTGAAGAGAGGTGGGTGGGATGAGAGAGGTGGGTTGAGGGACGTTGGAGACGAAGGTGGAAAGACAAATGGAGACCCAAGTGCAAGTCAAAGTAGACTTGATCCTCTGAGCTGATTCCAAGAACATTTTATCATAAAATCACTGAGACCCATAGTATTCGATCTGGAGGGCCCATAGAGGGCCACGAGTTCAAACTCCTCCTGTTACAGATGAGAAAAATGTGGCTCAAAAAATACAAGTGATTTTCCCAGGTCATGAAGAACTTACACCAAGACCCAGAGGGTTCAATCTTCTCTGTTCTCTACATCACACATGACCCCCGGGACTCTGAAAGTACTAAGACTTACATACCCAAGCATCTCAGGGACCCTGGGAATTAGAAAGCGGGGGGGGGGGGGAATCCCTTCATCATCACCCTTCCAATCACAATAACATTATACTGGATCATAAGAGAGGCCAGGAAAAATAGTTACCACCAGTGATTTATGATCTGAGAACCAAGACCACCTACAATGCTCCGGCCTAAAGCAGGTCCCATTTCAATTTTGAAAATAATACTCAGAGTGCAGCCAACCTATTGGCCATATGCCTACATGGGCCCCTGCCCCAGCACCAGGACCCAGTAGCCTCCACAGCCCTATATTCACTTGACCTTGCTGTCTTTTATGAGGAACAGCAGGTACAGACTGATCAGGGAGCAGGGCACAATTTATTTTTAGCTCTTGTCTCCGGAGGAAAATTGACCCAATGATGCTGCCAGGATGGAGGAGTGGTGGCTGAGATCTTTCCTCGGAAAGAGAGGACAGCTGCTGACCCTGGAGAAGGTTATACAGCAGGGAAGCTAAAGAACCAACCAGGAACCTCGCTGGGCATGGAACCTCACTCACAGCTGGTGCTGATTCAGTGAGCCTGGGTTTGCTAGAGAGTTGCAGAAAGTCACACCGAGAGGGAACTTTAGGAAACATATGGGCCGTCTCTTCTTTAAGACAGGGGAGATCTGAGGCAGAGAGGAGACAAATGATCTGCCCAAAGTCACAACTTTGCCAAGTGACAGAGCCAAGCCTACAACCCAAGTCTGTCAACTCTTGGTTCAGTGTTTTTCCCACTGTGGCCCCATCACACCCTTCAAGCAAGACTGGAAAGCAAAGGTCAGGGATCCCTCCCCTTACCTGAAGGTCAATGCAAGGCCCCAGCTCGCCCGTACACTACCCACCACCAAACCTCCAACGGCTGCACCCTTCATTCTGCTTGGGATGACGTTCTCAGCTAAATTTCAGGATTGAATATCTGGGTCAATGCTAGTGCTGGATTTCTTCAATTCGGGTAAGTTAACTTGATTAACTAGTCATAACCTTGGACCCTGGGGAGCCAGTGAGGACTGGGGTGGTAGTAGGGGGCTTCAGGTCAGGTAAGGTGGGGTGAGTTCCTCAGGGTGGAAGATAAGGGGTCACAAAGTGGGAGAGTAACTGATAAAGGTGGCACGGTCAATCTTTGAACTTGATGTAGGCTGTCCCTTTATGGAGAAGGTGGGGAGAATAGGTGAGCAGGGGTTTGGGAATCATGAGAGATAGGTAGCTGGGTGGCCCTTAGGTTCTAAGCACTCAATCTCACTGTGCTTCTGTTTACCCAACCATCGAGGCAGAGTTCTTACAGTGACTCTGTCTCCCACCAGGAGGCTGTGGGCAGGGAGCTGGGAGCCATGAGCTGCAGAAGCAAGAAAGACACTTTCCCCCAGATTGGAGTCCCCAGGCTCTGAGACCTGAATCTATTTCCTGACAGTGGCAGGATGGGAAGTGTGCTTTATGGAGATTGACCTGGCGGCAGGTGTGAGACTGGCAGACAGACAGGAAGATGACTTAGAGCACGGAGGGCTTGAGGCAGAAAAGAGTCAGCAAACTGCTGGAACTGTCTTGGGGAGAGGGACTTCGTTCTGTTCAGCTGTTAGCTGGCATTCTCTTCCTACACTTACGGTGATGGGCCTTGACAGGCCCGATTCAGTGTCACAGAATAAAGATAAAATCAGTCGTTTCACAGGAAAACCAAAACACAACTTTTTCAACTAATGGACCCCTAGGCTACGACATTTGCCTTCGGCCCAGGCGCTGCTTCTCTTGAGCTACACCCGGCCCATCCCTCACCTGTCAGCCCAGCCCTCTCCCTCTTAGGGAAGATAATGTATCGTTGTTATTAGTTGACTGTGTGATCCTCCACACACACACACACACACACACACACACACACACACACAGGCACATGCACATGCACATACACCTACTTAGATTCTCTTATTCTTCTTTCATCAATCACATTGATCAGATATCATATCTGATCAGACATGAGCACAATAACCATTCTTTAGGTATCTCATCCCCATTACTCCTGGGAGCTCTGAGATAGTCAGTCTATGAGTTGCAAGAACTGCCCTGGCCGGGTGGCTCCATTGGTTGGAGCATCATCCCAAATACCAAAAGGTTGCCAGTTTGATCCCTGGTCAGGATGCTTATGGGAGGCAACCAATCAATGTTTCTCTGTTTCTCTCACATTAATGTCTCTCTCTCTCTCTCTCTCTCTCTCTCTCTCAAGAATAAAAAAAAATCTCAGGTGAGGATTTTTTTTCAAGTCTCAAGAACTGGTTTGGAGCCTCAGATATATGGCCTTGGGAAAAGCACTTCTGCTCTGTGGGCCTCAGCTCCTTGATCTATAAACTGGAACATCAGTTAAGATGATCTCAGAGGCACCTTTCTTTCCTGACAATCCATCCTGTAAATTATAAAGCCTTCCCCTGTCTCCCCTACGGAGGTTTGAGTCATGTGGCTGATGAAGGCCCATGGACAATGACAGCATCTTCTCCCTTCCACCAGCCTCCCACAGCACCCGCCGAGCATTTCCAGACTCCATCAAGCCCCCAGGGGACCCGCTGGGATCAGCCGAGTCACTGTCTCAGCTGATGGATATCGTGAGGAACCGTGAGAACTACTTGGGATCTGGGAGCGGCGGGGAGAGGAGGGCTAGTCAACTACATGTGATAGAGGGCTTCCGCCATCCTCATCCTGCCTTCTGAGCTAGAAACGCAGTCCTGCTGCCAGTCCCCACGGCACCCTAAGACTCCAGTCCCCTCCACCAGCCCGCATGGGCTTAGGGCCCAGAGAGCAGGCCTGAGGGCTTGAGGAGAAGGTGACATCTGCAGCCAGGAGTGGATTTTCTGTTTTTACAAGCCCACCCAAACACTGCTTGGCCGCCATCGCCGATGAGCTTTCCCAAAGTGAAGAAAGAGACGGGGCACAGGGGGGCCAGGCGGACTCTGGAACCCTGTGTTTTCTCAAAGCATCACAGTAGTCCACATGACTTTGGGTTTGAAAGCAAAATACCAGCACAGAGCGGATTCCTGACGAATGTGGCCCAGATGTTTCTGAGCGATTTATTTTTGTTGATGGAAAATGGCTGAGCTAATAATCCTTGGAAGGCATTCCTGGAGGGAAAGCTGAAATCTGCTTTGCTTCTCTGCTCCTTGTATTTGCTTGTGGTTTTTCTTTTAGGGAAGAACAGAAAGAAATTGGATGCCAGGAAAGCCCAGTAACAACTGTGTCCACTTGACAACTGATGCCCAAATCCCAAGCCTAGATTTGTTGACCTGATTTATATCGATTATTGAACATTTACTGAGGTCCAAGTACTTCTCATCATTATCTCATTTACTCCCGATCATCAGGAGGAGAACAAGGCTCAGAGAGGTGGGGTGTCCTGCCCAGAGTCACACAGCCAGTAGAAGCAGGGCTGAGAATGAAACCCCAAGAGTCAGCCTGCAGAGCAAAAACATTCCTACCACATTGCTGTGTAGGGAAATGATGGGAGTGTTTAAGGATTAAAGGGGAGGTCTTTGAATTGATCCTTCTTTTTGTCAGCTTCTCTGTTGTATGTTCTGAATTTAGCCAAGAGGTCCTTAAAGGAGAAGCACTGCTTTTTGACACACACCTCCCCTCCCCCCACCCCCCCGCAGCACCTCCCGGGTAATGAGTAATTGTGCTGTGGTCCAAAGCCATACTTGTGATCATGTGAAAATGGCTCTGAAGCAGACAGAACTGCGTCCAAATCTCAGCTTCACCCCTCACAAGCTAAGGGACTCGGAGCAAGTCGTTTAAGTTCCCTGCGTTTAGTTTCTTCATTCTCTCTGGTTCTGGCTCTATGGCTATAGCTGCAGCACATTAAAGTGGCATTGTGAGGACAGTTTTGGGCCCAGCACTTGGCACAGAATTGGCTCAGTGGATGGTGCTTGGGCCGGCACGGAATTAACCTGGTTCTCTTGCATCCAAGTCTATTTCTGTTCGGAGGTACAATGAACATTCATTGAGCACTTAATTACGCCCCTGCAATGGGAGAAAACAGAGCACTTCTGGAAGACCCAGGATCCCAAGGGGCTCACATGCTAAATATTTGCCAAATAAGTGCCATCTTACCGACACTGTATTTTTGGAACTGGGGTAGATGGAGGACATGCAATGGTGGACAGGACAGGCATGGCTTTGTCCTTGTGGAGGGTACAGGCTTCAGGACAGACATGACACATCTATGAAAAGTAAATGTGGCAAGTGCTCTAGTAGGGAGACTCCTACAGCACGGGGACTCGGGGACTCGCCGAGGGAGTGTCTCTCTAGTGATGATGAGGCTTCCGAGGGAGCAGAGCTGGACAGGGAGGGAGGCTCTGAGCAGGGGCTGAAGGGGAGAGACCAAGGACCTCTGAAGAACTGGAGGACGTTCAGGGAGCTGGAGGAGCAGGTGGGAGAGGGTGTGGGCTTAGGTGAGACTGAAGAAGTGAGGAGGGTCATGGGAGCCTTGCAAGAGAGGTTAGGAGTCTGGATGTTTTAATGAGGCCAGCATCAAACCTTCAAAGTGGTTTAAGCAAAGGATTTACATCTTAGAAAGATTACTTGGCTGCAATTTGGAAAAAGGATTTGGGGTGAGGGAGACACAGAAACAATTACCAGTAAAGTAATGTAATTGATGTGATGAGGTTGGGAGGACATTCAAGATGTTTAAGAATGAGTACCCAAGGGCCATCCACCAGATGGACTGGAGGCTATTGAAGGAAGTCCTGAAGCACCTCTGCCAAGCCCAGCATCATCCCGAAGGGCACCAGCAACGGGCTGGGCTGCTGGATGGCAGGGAGGCGGCACTCATGGAAGGGTCATTGGTGGTGTGGGCAGGAGCGCTTGACCAGTTAGCATGGACTTATTTCAATATTCCAGCCATTGGTGAGGTCATTGTGATACATTCCATTGTGGATGTCAGCCGGGGTGAGGGGAGAAGCAAAGTGGAGCTGGAGGAAGACTCCACAGGTTCCATGCATTTCACCCATGAGCCAGCAATCAAGGAAGGACCCGCTCAAGCTCATGGTCTGAACACCTTGAATCCGGGAACTCCCGGTGAGACCACTATGACTTGGAGGAGGATGTGCCACACAGAAGAATGGGGACACTGCCACTTTAAAAGGAATGTGGTCTCACTGTGAACTGATCACAACCACAGCTGGAGGGAATGTCCAAATCCACTTGCCATAGTCAAGCCAACTCGGTCTTGGGTTCATCCTGACAACTCCCACTCTAGAGATTCCTACATCATCCCTGCTGTCCTGACCCTGACCAGGTTCATGGCAAATATGGCCACTCTGTTCATTTTTCTGATTCTTCTTCATTCTTCTGGTTTTGTCCTGTATTCTCCATAAACAGCAGACCTTCCCAGCTCCATTTTACTCTCTGCCTGTGTCCTGCAGTTTCTTCTGCTTAACCTTCCAGCTCAGTGCACACCCCTCATTCTTTGATGGTAACCCCAGTTTTTCTCCAGGGAGACCATGGGATTTAGTGTGGTGTATGTTGCTTTGCTAACTAAGATAGTCAAATTAGTCAAGAACTTAGTCACTCATTCAAGTTTTCCTGCTGGGGGCACAGTAAACACTTGAGAGGTTCGTGGCTGTTACCATAGCTCCACACTCTGCCTGGGGCCTACGATGCCCTCAGGAATGACTGAGACACGTCTGACTGCGTGAATGCTATGAGCATCCACTGTGCTGTGGCTGCTGAAAAATATGGTGTCAGATCAAACTTGAATCTGTTCATTGGTTCATCCTTAAGTCATTCCCTCAGCCATGTAGGGCTGAGTGCCCAGTCTGCGCCAGGCACTGTGAATAAGAAGCAGTTTCTGAGCTCGAGGAGGAGGAATGAGAACAGAGAGAGGTGTCTTTAACCGAAAGATTGTGTCACCCATGAAAAATGAAGACGGGAATTAAAACCAAAGTTTGTAAAGCTCTTTGAGCATTAGATATTGATTTTGGCAAGCAGGTGGAGACTGGGTGGTCCTCCTTGAACGATGAGGCCTTAAACCCTAGGCAAGGGTTTTCCAAATCCATCTCACTTCAGAGGTTTAAGTCTAATGGGGCAGGAGTATGGGGGGTGCACTTGGACTTGGACAGCTGACTGTGAGCCAGAACTTGAGTTTATATGTGAGACTCATGCTCCACAAAGAACACGCTTGGACCCTTGGCGGCTCATGCAGGCTCATTGCATCGGCTCTCCCCTCTGGCAAGATGCAAAGCGTAGGACCAGGGAAGGTGTCCCCTCAACACCGTCACAGCCAGACAGATGAAAATATGCGGTGTTAATCTCAGTAAGCATTTATGAGACTCAAGCCTCTGCATGCCTTCCTCATTCAAAAAATATTGAGTGAGGCCCTGTGAGGACCAGGCACTGTATTAGGAGCTCACTGTGTGGCTGAGAGGTAGTCCCTGCTATTTGGGACTTCACAGATGGATGGGGCTCCCAGGGTTCTAATAAACCATGTATGGGTGTGGAAACTGAGGCACAGAGAATTTAACTAACTTGCTCTGAGATAACTGGAAATATACATTGGTCTCTGCCCCTGGTTCCTGGCACAGAGCTCCTGAAAACCTGATTTCCCAAGTGATAAGAGCACTAAGAGCATCTTTGTTCTATTGAGGTGACTTAGGTGGGTTCCTGAGTGGCTTCTGGATGGGGGCTCATCATCAGAAAAACCAAGCTGAGATTAGAAACCTGGAATTTTCAGCCACACACCCCCGCACCCCCTTCCTCTAGGAAGAGAGGCTGAAGGGCCCCTGGTTTGATTCCCTGTCAGGGCACATGCCCAGGTTACGGGCTCAATCTCCAATGTGGTGTGTGCAGGAGGCAGCTAATTAATGATTCTCTCTCATCATTGATGTTTCTCTCTCCCTCTCCCTTCCCCTCTGAAATCAATCACAATATATTTTTAAAAAAGAAAAAGAAAGTATGAAAATATCCATGGAGAATTACCTCCCAACAGCAACCTGGACAGAGCCTGGGCCGACCTCGTGGGGCGCTCTAGAGCAGCAATGCTGGGCCAGAATGGTCTGTCCTGGTGGGAAAAGGCCGGGCCTTCCTACCCTCCCTCAGATAGTCACCAGATGGCGGCCAGCTGGGAGGATGTGCCTCCGCTGAGCCTGCTCTCCACAGTGGGAACGAACCCTGCAGGAGCTCACGGACATGGAAGCCTTCCTTGGCCTTGGACCTGAGTGGTACATGTCTATGTCTGCCACAGCAATACACGTGAACGGGACTCCTTGCAGTTGTGTGTTATTTCTGATTACTCGAATTGACGAACACCCCAAGGTTGAGCATTAGGTTATTATGAACTTTCTGCTGTTCCGAATGATGCCATGCATGAACATCCTAGTAGATTATAATTTTGTACCCTTTCCTGATTTCTCTCCTTAGGACAAATTCCTAAAAGTGGGATTCCACAGCAAGGTGTTTGGGTATCTTCAAGGCTTTCGGCCCAGACCACACTGGCCTCCATGGAAGCTGTGCCGATCCCCACTGCCCCGCAGTGGCTGGGTCCTGTTGACACTGATTACCCTGACTCCTGGAAGTCAGCGCTAACCTCATAGGGAAAGAAAAGTATTCTGTTTTTGTTTTTATTCGCATTTTTTAAATGCTGTGGGTAAACACGTTTTCACATGCTGTTTGACCGCTTGATTTCCTGTTTTTCTGAACTGCTTGTTTATATTCATTCTTCATTTTCCTAATGCAGCTTTTTCTTTTCCCTGATTGGAAAGACTTCTTAAACACATAGGTTCACTCTCCCTATCATCTATGCTGCCATTATTTTTCCCAGTTTACTGTTTGCCTTTCGTCTTGTTTACAGTGTTTCTGACATGCACATGTTTATAGTTTGTTAGGGCCAATTCATCAATCTTTTCCATCTTAGCGTCTGTCCTTGTCATTACGATCCCAATGCTTGATTCATCTTATTATCTCGATGCTGGACCTTGATTCTCCCCTATTAAATGTGACCCAGTTAATTTCAATTCACTGTTGCAGGCTGCCTGGATCTTTTAGAATCTTACATCACCCGGCGTCTCCGCTCTCCCTCCCAGCTTTGAGTCAAATGCAAATTTGATCAACGCTCTTTCTGTGACTTCATCCAAGTCGTCTATCACCCCCCCTTTTACATTTCTCTAATGATGCTCATTCAACTCGTCTGAAAAGGAGCCAAATGGAGCCTTCTATATCACCAATGCAGCAGCCAACTGGCGCCAGGCCCCGACGTGGGAGAGGAGATGATCCCTGCCAACTGGACGCCTGGCCAGGTCCAAGATGCCTCTTTGGATCAGTGTTTTCAAGCACCTGTCACCCTTAGAACCACTGCTTTGTGGACATAATCATTTATTTATATTTTCTCCTCCCATTAGCATATCTATTTTTTTCCTTTTTTAGCCAACTGAATGCTTTGTGGAATGACAAGGGACATAAATATGTAGAAAATAATCATGTGTTAGGTGACAATGATGAGGCATGAATGGCAGAACAAATAGTCCAGGGTCACACTGGACAAGACATTCAAGATTATCTGGTCCACACCTTCCCACCCTTATCCACCTGATGCTAACATCCATTTTTCCTCATGAAGGTTAATTATAGCTACCATTTATAGAAACCATCTGGAAACCAGACAGTTTTCTTACATGATCTCTAATCCTTTAAAAAAAAACACAACAACAACAACAACACTTTGCAAAACAGGTGTTTTCTCTCTTCAAACACAAGGAAAATAGAGGCTCCAAGAAGTCAAGCTCTTAGTCCAAGATCACACAGTGTCAAAGTGTTGGAGTCTGGTTTTGAACTTGTATCTCTCTAGATCCAAATCCCATACCAAGCCGCCTCCCCAGCTGATGTCAATTGCCCTGCACTCTTTAAACACCATCAGGGTTGGATCGCTCCTGAAGATCAGGAGTGCCATGAGGGGAAGAATTCTGATATTGGCCTAAATGTCCTTTTCTGTATCTTCTGCCTTTTGAAGACACACAAATTAATCTTCTTGTCCCTCCTCAAGATAGGACTTCTAAGCATCATCTCCTCCCTGTCCCCTCTTCTCAGATCTGTCAACAGTTCCTCATACGATAGAGTTGGGACACCTTTCTGGGGATCAAGCCTGCAACCGAGATACATGCCCTTGACTGGAATTGAAATCACACCCTTTCAGTCCTTGGGCCGACGCTCTAACTGCTGAACCAAATCAGCTAGGTGCACTATATGACTTTTTAAAATCAAGGTCCCATCCTTGCTTGAATGTTCAAAGAAGGCAGGAAGGAACTCCAGGGTAAGACTGAGAGGTAAGAAAAAGTGGTCCTGCCTCTTGATGCCCAGAGGGTGAGAGAGAGACGGGTGGGATGAGGAAAGCTCAGAGTTCCTGGGTGAGGCCTCTAAGGTGGGAAACCATCTAGCACAGAGCCAGGAGGGCTTTTTCAAGAATGGCTGGGCAAGTGGCCGGCCTCTCTGCTGTGGATGTGTCTTGGAAGAAGTTGGAAAGAGGGAGCTGCAAAGGTGACACGGAGGTGGGACAGGGAAATATATTTCAACACCCTTCCATGGTTCTGTCTCACTTCTGTGACTGAACTATGTCTTCTTTTTGTGTTCTGAGCCCCGCATGCTCATTTTCTTCATTCCTAACATGAAGATAATAATATTCCCTTCCTTGTTGGTTTTTGCTGAGAATTAAATGATATAATCACTGTGAAGCGCTTAGAACAGTAAGTGCCCCACAAATGGTGGCCATTATCATTTTCAGCCTCGCCCTACATTTAATTATTTCCATTAACCAAGCACCAGGCAGTGTGCAAGGATAACGGCCTTACTTTTTGATCTCTTGCTTTAGAACTTTCTCATGCACACCTCATCTGAGCCTCACACAACCCTGGAGAAGGGAGCACAGCAGGCCCTCACTGCCCTTCCCGTAAGGAGGGTACAAGGAAGACTTGGATGATGAAAGAGGAACACCAGAGTTTGTCCAGGATCCATCACCACTTTCCCCTCACCATCCTGTTTTGATTTTACTGTGGATTGATGACCAGCAATAAGGATTGACTAAGTTGAGTCTTAACTTACATTTAACAGCTCCTACCCCCTTTCACTCTTCCTTTGCCCCCCTCAGCCCCACATCAGAGACCCGGCAATGGCCCTGAGTTTGAGTCTGAGGCTTATCCCAATGCCTGAACTGACTGTGAAAATAGCAGGAAGTGACTCAGCCCTGTCTGTTTCTTCATGGTTTTGACCTTCACTACCAACTCTGGACTCAGCCCAGCTCTCGGCTCTGGAATCCCACGCTGCGTTAAGAACTGTGAAGGACCTTGGATTTTACCCTACCTGAGATTTAACAAGTAAACCTACTACAATTCTCAGGTCTGGCAGAAGATGTGAAACGCCTGGGTCAGAGACAAAAGACAGCTTATTACTCCCAGTAACATTAGTAGCCAGAATGCCATCACTGGTGCTGGTTCCCTGAACCTGTTCCCCAGGGGCAATGACGTAGGGGCCAGGTAACTCCTCTACACACAGCAGGTTTTGTTATTAGATAGGAATCCAAAGCCTAAGAAACTCCAATCTTTTAAAGGAGCTGTAAGCCAACCTGCCTAACCTTTGCCCCGGAGAGAGACATGACTGGTCAGCAAACAAATCAGCCCTCTGGCCCAGAGGGAGACACTGTGTCGGTGCTCCAGGGCTAGCTGTTACGCAAACAGCCCTGGAAAGATGGTGGCAACAAAAGCTTTCAGTGCCTCTGCTCGCAGATGTGCAGACACCTGAAGAAAGACCCCTGGAAAACTGACTCCTAACACGACCTACCTCTGTGTTCTGTGTGATTATTCAGGTCATAGTTTCTGGGATACCCAATAGCCATGGCCTTCCTGGGCTCATCATAGCAATATTATGGAGGCAAAAGCCAGGTGATTTTTAGAAGGTTGACATGCCTTGTGCTTCGAGCTGGTATCATGGACACAGGTGATGTGCCCGGCTCCTGGAGGAAAGGTAAAATGTGGTCCAGTATGCAAATGAGTATGAAATCTTAGATTAGAGGAGACACTGGCACAATTCGTATAATGATGTCCTGACCCATTTTTCTAATGATGAAAGTCGGCGTGTCTCTAATAATGAATGTTAATTAACTAACTGCAAGGTATAAGCCGTTAACCAACATGGACTCTCTTGATGTCTGTGTTTATAGTTTGAAGTTTAGGAATACAGGTGAACAAAAACTGGCTCATCTAAACATCCCTTCACCCTCTTACCCATGAGATGAAGCGTTACTGTAGGGCTTCCTATGGGCTGGATGTTTTAAGCTTAAGTACTGGCCACACAGTACAGTCTGTACAGCACTGTGAGCCTGGCTACACCGAAGTGACCCGGCCTGAAGTGCCTACTGCTCCACCAGGGCTTTGGGAACAGGCACACCCTTTCCTCAAGCAATTCCACATCTAGGGACTTATCCCAGGGAAGGTACCAGAGATGAGCAACATGGCTTTTCCGAGGATTAAATAAGCTAATACAAAGTGCTAAGAACTGTAGCTGGCTCAACGTATGTCATTTACGTGCTCAGCTCAGTTTTACTTATAAGTGAAAAGCATTGACATAACCCAAACCTTTAACAATAAAGGACTCAAAGTAAATTATGAAATGTACCTAAAATAAATTGATATGGGTGTTAAAAGCGTACTGTAACTAGATTCTGCTTATGTTTAGAATGTAAAAAGTAAGAAAGACCATTGCCCTCACTGTCACAATAAGGAAGCACTGATAAACTAAAAAATGTCACACGCATCTAGGAATAAATTAAGAGCAGGTGTGAAGATCTCTACAGTGAAAACTACAAACCAGTGCTGAGATAAATTAAAGAAGTTTTAAAGAGAGACAAAAAGGAAAGACATACTGTATTAATGTACTCAAATATTTAGTTTTGTTAAGATGAAAATTCTTCCCAAGTTAATTTATAGATTCAATAGTGTTCCAATCAAAATCTCAAAAGAGTTTTTTGTAAACATGAATAAGCAGGTTCTGAAATATAGATGGAAATGGAAAGACCCTAGAATAGCCAAGATAATCTTAAGAAGAACAGAGTTGCTGGCTTATATTAACATATTTCAAGAGGTAGCTTTTTGGTCCAAAGTAACTCCATAGTGTGTCACTGGTCGCCTGGTACTCAACAGGAGAGCTGTAGTGGCTGTTTTTGGCTAGCATCTGTTCCAATTAATGAGAATCTGAGTCAGGTGGGTTTTATTCATTCATTAAGCACATATTTACTGAGGTTGTATGTGCCAGGCAAGGACAGATTTGCAATGAAGCTAACCAGTTGTAATGGTCAGGGCCTCTCCTTGGTATAGGCCTCCTTCCAAGAACTCCCATAGTCACAAGTATTTGTAAAATATACAAAAAAGATCTTCACCATGATTGGTTAAGACCACTGTCTCCACTGTAGTCTTCCTTCCTTCCTACTTCCCTCATGTTGACTGACATGGGAGTAATTGCATCATTGGGAGAATTCAATTTAAGTTGAAATGTGGATTTATTTAGTGTGACTTTGATGGGATATATTTATGTGGCTGCAGCCACTTCCAAGGAGGGTTACCTTATTTCTAGCTGTTCCAGAAAGGAATGACTATCAGAAATATTCTTACTGCCCACTATGCCAACCCACCCAGAGTCATGACACAATGTCCCATGCCAAAAATTGTTTATCAAGATATAAATGGTTTCTATGGCACCTGGCATCAAAAATACGGGGTAATAGAGAAAAATTGAGGTACAAAAGCAAGTCTGTGGAAAATCCTTCCTAATTTTATGGCTCATATCTGAAAGAAATTTGATAGATCTTCCCAACTTGGACATGACAAATAGCAGATCGTGAAGGCAAAAGAAATGTTCCTGAAACATTATCAATAAAAAAGCAAATTTCAATCAACCACCGTAGAGAAAGGACCCAACTGTCTTTATATTCTCTCTATAAAAAAAATATTGTAAGATTTACTGAGAAAAGTGTTAAAGTTTCTCACTCTGATAGCAAATTTGTGTATTTTTCCTTGTAGTTCCGCCAAATTTAACTTTATACATATTTAAGACTTGTTATTAAGTGTACGCAAATTCAGAGCTGCTATATCATCCTGACAAATTGAACCTATTTTTATTACACAATCTCCTTTTTTATATCTCGCAGTTCTTTGCCCTGAAATCTGCTTGGCCTGTTATAAATATGACGACAGCACCTTCCTTTCCATTTCCCATTCTTTCACCCTAAATACAGTCACGGGCCATCACTCCAAATGAAGGCAGGGGGCCAGGCCTCCATCCTGCTACTGTATGACTCTTGCATTGACCGGTCATTGGGGATGAGTTGCTGGGAGAGAGCGGGCATGGCCTTGCGCCACACAGCTTTCTGAGGCAGGAGTGACGCTTGGGGAGGAGCTCAGCTGTGAGCCATCCACAGACAACATGGGCAGCCGCCAGACGACTGAATGTATTGGTTCCGAAGGGAGATGGGACAACACCCCAAGGCACCCACCATACACAGTCAACCTCCAGTCAAGTTGCTATGGAAACAGACAGACTCTCAGGAGAGAGTACCGGACTGTTAGATCTGCTTACTAGAACCAAAAACCCTAAATATGTTGAATCGGAAAATGGCAACAGTGTGGTTCTCAGAATCTTTGAGCTGGAAGGCACCTCAGACCTGTTAGAGCTTGCCCTTCTCATTTTTACAAACGAGGTGACTGAGGCTCACATGTAGTCAGTTCCTTTTCCTAAGGCCAAGGAGCCATCTGTGGCTCTGGCAGGACCAGAATCATGAGTTTGCTCTTTTGACTCATAATTTATTGCATGACTCCAGCCCTGCATTTATTTGGCAGACATCTATGGCTAAAGAATATTATGCATAAGTCGTATAATCTATATTTATGATGTTTTAAATAAGTCTGAAAAAGTACCCTCAAGAGTCTCTTAGTTGTCAAGACTTTTGCATATACATTTTCCATTAGCATAATTGATTAAGCCATAAATGCCCCTATAAAACTAAACACAGTCTTTGTTTTCTAAGTACATTTATAAGCTCCTGACGACAGAATGATGGAAAATTTGTGCAACCCAACTTTTATTTGATTCCAAGTAAGACCACGGATAATGGTTTCATCTGGGTAATCAGTTCATGGTCATTAGTACATTATAGTCTCATAGTTCTGTAGCTTCTGCGTTATCTCATTTAATCCTCCCAGAAACTGTGACGTGGGAAGGGAGCAAAGTGGTAGATCCAATTTAGAGATGCAACTACATAACAAGTGAAATGGCTCACTGAAAGACACACATTTAGTCCATGGTGGTTTCAGGGCAAAATTCGGTCACTGTCTCATAACCCACTGTAACAAACACACCCTACATTGCCCCTCACCCCCACAAAGAGTCATGTCCTTGTACAATTCCCTCACCTTTGACTTGCTTAGAATATGGCCAGGTGATGGGATATCCCTACCTTGATTAGGGTAAAGATGGTTGTGTGGTTACATTTTGTTATGTAAGACTCTTAGCTGAAGAGAGGCACTACTACTGACCTAGCAACCTGAGTGAGCCTGAGAGCAGACTGTTCCCCATCCACGCCTCCAGGTGAGAACACAGCCCAGCTGACACTACACTGCACCTTCCTTGTAGGTTCCTGAGCAGAGGGTCCCTGGGTCCCCATTCACATGAGACATACCCTGACTTCTGACCCACAGAAACTGTGAGATAATAAATGTGTAATGTTTTAAGTTGCTAAGTTCATGGTAATTTGTTACATAATTATGAAAGACTAATATCCCTAGTATTCCTCCCACGATGGCTCAGTTGAAACCATATATATCTACCTCATCGTACTCCCTGGACTCAGGGGCCAACCTTTTAAAGGCTGAATAATATTACACTGTAGGTTTGCATATACTAGTTTCTTTATCCATCCATCAGCCAATGGACATTTGGGTTGCTTGTACCTTTTGGCTATTGTGAACAAAGCTGCTATGAGTACTGACATGCAAATATCTCTTCAAGACCCTCCTTCAGTTCTTCTGGACAAACACCTAGAAGTGAAATTGCTGCATCATATGGTTTAATTCCAGTTTTAATTTTTCACGGGCCCACTATACTATTTTCCATAGCAGCTGCACGTTTTCCATTCCTACTAACAATGCACAAGGGTCCCAATTTCTCCAGGGCCTCAGAGGAGCTAGTGTGGACCCTTCTGAAGTGGATGTGAAGGCAGGACATCTGATGGAACTGTCCAGGAGACACTGACCACGACTCAGGTGACACGATGGTACTGCTGACAGACTTGGAATTTATCCAACAGGAAATGAGAGAAGCCACAAAAGATAAAAGAGTTCACTGATGGCAGTGGAGGGAGGAGAGCAAAAGGTGAGGACGAAGCCTTGGGCAATGGCCCCGTGGGGCTGGGCGGCACATTCATTCACAAAGGGCAGGGGCTAATTGCTTTTAAAAAGCTCCTGCTCTTAAGTTAAACATTCCCCTGCTGTCCCTGGGTTTACTTAGCAAACGCTTTTGCATATTAAATACTAACTTATCTCAGATGGAGTTACCCAAATCAAAATTAGAGACTGCAGTGATAGTTACCATCTGTAGAGGTTTTTAGTTTTCATATATGTAACAACCCTGAGAGGTAGACATGATTATTCTTACTACAGTCCTGGGGGGAGGAGGGGGCAAAGCAATGGAGCCTCCAGGATGGGGACATGCTCTCCTACCCTTATTGTTCGCTCCCACTCAGGGCGGGAATTAGAAAGGACTGGTCAGGTCTCGGGCTCTGGGGGTGGTGTGTGTGCTAGTTGGCAGGGACACTGTGCATGTAGAGTATATGCACAAAGATCAGTGGACTTGAGAGTAAGGTGAAGAACAGAGAATTTTTAGGGCAGAAAAAGTATTCTGTATGATACTGTGATGGTAGATGCAAGTCATTACACATGGGTCAAAACCCATAGAATGGGCCACATAAAAAGTGAATTCTACTGTAACTATGGACTTTAGTTGTGATAACAAGCTTGTAAGTAGTGAAGCCAGCACCCAAACTCAGACCTTCTGACCCTAGAGTCTACATGCTTTCTATTATCCTACCCCACTTCTCTAGACAAATAAGGCGTTCTTTGATACCTATTTAGGAGTTTCGAATTCTCTATTAAATAGAAGTCAATTATAGCGCTCACACATGACATTTGAGTCTCTTGCCCCCAAATCCTATGTGTTTCCAGCTTCTTAAGTCAAACGTTTAACGTGAGGCCAGACAGTGTGCCCAGGGCTAGCCCTGTACAGAGTCATAGCAAGAAACACACCAACCACACCAAGGCTAGGGTGAGGACAGGGACATTAAATCACAGGGATATCCAGGGCTTTACGTCCTTAAAGACAATGATCTTTTTGTTTGTGGAGGACCAATAGGTGAATTCAGTCATTCCGTAAACACCTGCTGGGGCCTTGGGAAACAGATGAGTAAGACACAGTTCTTACCTTCAGACAGATCACTTCGGATGGCATGGGTAAGGTGCGTTCACATGTAACTACACACAAGGGTAATACTCTAAACACGTTACAACTGGAAGAGCATGGAAGGCAACCAATCGGAATGGATAGGTCAACCTTCCAGAACATACTCCAGCCATAAATCAGCCACCTGGACATACCTGGACTAATACCTGTGTATTAGTCAGCTCAGGCTGCTATAACAAAATACTATACATTAGATGGCTTTGAACAACAACAATTTATTTTCTCATAGTTCTGGAGACAGAAAAATCCAAGATCAAGATTTGATTTCTGGGGTGCGCCCTCTCCCTGCCTAGCAGATAGATGCCCTCTCCCTGTGTCTTCGATACCAATCCTATCAGACTAGGGGCTCACCCTTATGACCTCATTTAACCTCAATTACCTCCTAACGACCTCATCTCCAGATACAGTCACACTGTGGGAGGGGTCCCTTAACCTGTGGGGTCTGTGCTAACTCCTGTTAGTGTCAGGACTAAATTGCATTATGGGATACCCAGCTGGGGTCAGAGAGGTTCATGGTGACAGAAGTATTGGGAGTGTGGGAGTAGAGGAGAAACAGAAGTGGTTATTCCAATTCATCATCTGTAAGATGGAAATACGCATCACCATTCCTACCTCACTGCTTGCTGTAAAGAATAAATGAGTTAGTGCTTAGAATAGTACCTGGCACAGAGGCAACATTATCAATGTTAGCTGTTATTACCACAGAGGTCACGCTCTGAACCATCATGCAATATCATTTTAATTTCTCATTCTGATAATGCAAATTAACAATGCATTTCTCCCTCTGTTCAGCCAACCTGAGACTCAATGTTGAGGGTTCACCAATGGCAACTCACTCTACAAATACCAGAAATGAGTACTACTAATAATAAATATTCACTAATATCTATGAATTAGAAAAATGGCGATAGATAGATAGATATGCATTGAAATAAAATGACAAAAATAGACTCCCAAGTGATGACACAGCCTGGTAGGGCCATGAAGGGATTAAGGGTAATATTTTATTTCTTTTCTTCTTCCTGTTGTTCTTGTGTGGTTTTTGTTTGTTTTGTTTTCTTGTTCTCCGTAATGAGACTGTATCTATTTCATAATCATAAAAGCAATTATAAAAGTTATTTTTAAAATCCTATCTGGGCAAAGGATCTGTGAGCCCAAAGGAAACAGGAATGCACCCCACCCTCGTCCTTTCTCCTTTGCGTTCAGCTCAGGGCATGCCCTGGGGAATGAAACCGCACCAGCTCTTCACCACTGTCCCAAGGTGCGGTCACAGAGGGATGACTCAGAAGTGGCTTCTGGCACCAGGCAGCGCCAGAGCCAGGAAAGAGCAGGAGAGCTGCAGCTGCCAACCAGCCAGCTCTGCAGAGAATCCTCACTCTGAAGGGGGGGCACTCACAGCACGTTCCCACCTGAACCGCGCAAGGCCAGACTCACCTAATTAATCACACTAATTGCAAAGAAGGAGTCTGAAGCAAACAGGCAGACCCAACACATTGTAGAATTAAAGAATATCCAAGCATAGGAGCCCCAGTCAGCTCCTTCATTAGGCTGCTCCACATTTTATTTATTTTGCAATACAAATCAAAAATGCTCAGCATCGCCGAAACCGGTTTGGCTCAGTGGATGGAGCGTCAGCCTGCGGACTGAAGGGTCCCGGGTTCGATTCCGGTCAAGGGCATGTACCTGGGTTGCAGGCACATCCCCAGTGGGAGGTGTGCAGGAGGCAGCTGATCGATGTTTCTCTCTCATCGATGTTTCTGACTCTCTATCTCTCTCCCTTCCTCTCTGTAAAAAAGCAATAAAATATATTTTTAAAAAAAAATGCTCAGCATCAAGACTTCCTTTGCTTCGGGTCCCCCCAGAGCCCTGCATGGAGCCAGGTACAGAGGAAATGCTGTGCTTTGATTATTGTAATCGATATGTCTTGTTTTCCCTGCCCAACATCCACTGTTCCTTTTCCAGGTAAAACACCTTCCAGTTTCCATTTGAGGAAGCACCCCTCTAACACTCTTGGTGAGCCTGTCAATCAAGGTGACCTTCCCACCCAGGAGGTGGGCACTGAGCCCAAGATAAGCCAATCAGATGCTCCCTTCTTTGAGTAGGGGCAATGGATTACCCCAACAAGCCTTCTCATTGGCTCAGATGGTACCCACATCCCTAAATAAAAGGTAGAGCAGCCTACCAGCTTCCTGGACTGAGCCCTGAGTCACTTCACAGGTATTCCAACTCTCTCACCTTGCCACAGCCCTGTGAGAATTGGCTCTTATGAATGAAGGGTTTGAGGCTTGGAAAAGGGAAGGCAAGTGCCAAACCCTGTGGCAGACCCTGGAGGAACTTTCCTACTGGTCTCTGTTCTTTCCCATCCCCTCTCTGCTCACGGAGGCTGGAGTGAGCTTTTCATTCTTCTTAAATTGTGATACAACACACCAAACATAAAATTCACCATTTTAATCATCTTAAACCGTGCAGTGTAGTGCATTTAGCACATTCACAGTGTGGCGCGACCATCATCACTACCTGGTTCCAGAACATTTTCAACACTCCCAAAAGAAAACGCCGCACCCCATCAGGCGGTCACGCCCCAATCCCTCTCCCCCAAGACCCTGGCAACTACTATGTTGCTTTCAGTTTCTACGGCCTATGCTAGATCTTGCATATAAACAGACTCACACATACGGCATGTGATTGTCTGTGTCTGGCATATATGAGCCAGGACTCGGTCCACAGACCTTTCCTCTTGTCAACTCAGACTCACTGCCCGGGAGATCTCATCTAGTCCCATGGCTTTCAATTCCATCTCCCAACTTTCTCCAGGCAGGTGTCTCCCCTGATCGCCGCCAACTGAGCATCTCTAACCGATATCACCAACAGGTGTTGCCAACTTCACTCCAAAACACACTGTTGTTCTCTACCCCTCCCCTACAGCAAACGAAAACGCCATCCTTCCAGACTCAGGCCAAATATCTGAGTCCTCGACTTACCTCTCTGTCGCCACGTCCAGTCAATAAATGCAGCCGACTTTGACTTGAAAACATATCCAGCATTGCATGGCTTCTGGTCCAAGCGACCACAGCCCCTTACCTGGGTTACTGCAACAGCCTCCCCGTCCTCCCTGCCTCCGTCGGTGGCCCCTTCCATTGGTTCTCGACACAGCAGCTCCAGAGATCCTGCCCAAATGCAAGTGAGATCACACCCTGTTAAATCTGTGTTTCAGGTAAACAAGAAGTCACTGTTTAGTATAAGTATGTCCCATGCAATATTTGGGACATTTTTGCATAGGGCACACTTATACTTTAACGTGATCTGTTGTGCCGGTCTAACCGAGTTCCTGTATTTTTATTTGCTAAATCTGGCAGCCATCATCCCAATCTTGGTAAACTCCCTTTCCTGCTTTTTTTTTTTCTCCTTAGCATATCGCCATCTAACGTATCTCATGTGTTACTTTATTTATGTCTACACTCGCTGGAACTGGGCTGTCTGATAAAGTAGCCACTGGCCACACGTGGCTATTGAGTGTTTGCAATGAGTCCCACACTAAATTAATTTCAACTTTAAAACGCACACACGAATTAGTTATTGGAAAGCTTTTAAGTGTGTTTAGATAAACTTGTGTAAGGGAATTTACTTTTTCGACTATACGTTTTATGAAATCGAAATACAGATCCTGTTTTTCCCATGAAACCTTAACATTCCAATTGAGATGCGCCCGAAGTGCAAATGACACATCAAAAAAAATGTTGGGTTTTTTTGTTTGATTGTTTTTTGCGAGGCAGCACCTTTCAATTCCTGGAGCCGGTGGAACCCAGGGGTAAAGGACGGATTCTGAGTCTACTCACCAGCAAGAGGTACAAGAGGACAGCTGGCCTGGAACAACGCGGATCTGAACTGCTGGGGTCCAATTATGCATGATTTTTTTAAAAAAAATAACCATACAGTAGGCCCTCCACATCTAGGGATTTCGCATCCGTCAATTCAACCAACATTGGCCTGAAGACGCTAGGCGCGGTCGCGGGTCCGCGGGCGCAGAGGGCGGCTGCGTGCACTGCTCCGCTGCCGTTTCATAGACGGGCCTTGGGCGGGCCTTCACTCCAAAACACACTGTTGTTCTCTACCGGGGGGAGGCGCTGCAGCCGGGATTGGCCGGGGGAGGCGCTGCAGCCAATCCCCACACACGAGGGCCGACCGCAGCCACGTTTTTGCTGAGTCCAAATTACACGGGATTTTCCACGGCACAGAGACTGGCGCCCCCGGTCCCCACACTGTCCAAGAGGAGGGAACGGCACTAAAGAAACGACCAATGCCACACGGAGACGCGTCCGCTAAATTACCTCCGAAATCACAGCGTTAGCGGCCGGAGGCTGTGGCTGAGCCAAAGCCCGAGGCTCCCGGAAGCCTGTCTCGCTGTCCACTTCCCGGGCACGTGGCTAGACGACCATTTCCCAGCAACCTTTGCAGATCAGCTGAGGCCATGTGACCTGTTCAGGCCAATGGGCTATAAGCTGAGGCCATGTGACCTATTCAGGCCAATGGGCCAGGAGAAGCTGAGGCCATGTGACCTGTGCAGGCCGATGGGCGGTGAGGGAAGATGCTGTGGCTCCACGGTCTTTCCCTGGCTGTGGAAGCCCTGGGTTGGGGTTGGTGGCATTGCCAGCCAGGGGCAGGGGCCCTGCAGATGGCACAGAGCCCCTGGACAGTCGCCAGACCGTGTGCGAGGCAGAGAAGCAGGTGCCTGCAAGGTAAGTGAGCCCAGCCCGTTCTGGACCAATCAGAGGCTTTCTTTTTTTTTTTTTTTTTTTTAACAGGGTGGCATACAACGCTCAGGAAGCCTTGGCTGTTTTAAAATTATATAGTCCAGCCCTAGCCGGTTTTGCTCAGTGGATAGAGCGTTGGCCTGCACAGACTGAAGGGTCCCGGGTTCGATACCGGCCAAGGGCACATGCCTGGTTGCAGGCTCCAATCCCCAATAGGGGGAGTGCAGGAGGCATTCGATCAATATTTCTCATTACTGCCGTTTCTCACCCTCTCTTTTCCTCTCTGAAATCAATAAAAATATATTTAAACAAATAAGAAAATAAATAGTAAAATTATATAGCCCAAGTAAATGGGAAAACGAGATACAGAAGAGAGGTGACGTTACTCCTGTACGGGCTTGACCTGAGCCTCGGTTTCCTCCTCTGTAAGGGGAATAAAGATCACACCTACTTCAGCAGGTGCCATGAGGTTTTTAAAAAATGATTTAACAAACACAGGGTACTTACCATGGTTACCAACACTAACACACTCACTCCTTGTATTCGTTTCTTGAAGCTGTTGTAACAAGTTGCTACAAACGAGGTGTCATAAAACAATAGAAATGTATCCTCTTCCAGGTCTGGAGGCTACACGGGTGAAATGCAGGCGTCAGCAGGCCCCTGCTCGCTCCTCAGGCTCTAAGGAAGGATGTGGGGCTGAGGACACTGGGATCGGAGGTAGGAGGAAGATTTGTTTTTTATTGTGTGCCTCTCTGTGCTGTTTAAATTTCCTTTACAAGGTACTCTCATTACTTTTTTTTTTAACATCGACAACAAGACTCATGTAAAAAATAAACTCTAACAGTGAACAGGCAGACTCTGTCCCAGGTGGAAGGCGTTTCGGGAATCAGCAGTAGTTGCAAGGGCGTGTTTGTTTACTTGGCTTTTATTTAGCGGAGGGGGAGGAGAGGCAGGGATTCCTCAGCCCTGAGCTGCTTCACCTGCCCAGGAGGTTCCCTGGACAGCCTGTCTCACGGGATGGACATCTCTGGCCACAACTTCATTCTCTTCTGACTGTTTGTTGGTACAGAATTTGGGAATGATATGTAATTAGAGATGGCTGATTATTTGTTTCCTAACTTGCCCTCTTCTCACTGTCTAGGTATCTCTCTGCCCACAAAAGACCCCCACGTTGTCACCTTTTTCCCCGGGGATGAGCAAGTTTTGTGTCTAGAAGGTGTTTGGGGCGTAATAAGAACAACAGCAGTGTCCCCATGAATTCTCACTGTCCTTGGTGCCTTGGGAGAATCAAGGCTGGTCACTGGGACAGCAGCAGGCCCACTGTTTCAACAGGTGCCGTTGTTGTTGTTGTTTTGTTAATCCTCACCTGAGGATATTTTTCCACTGATTTTTAGGGAGAGTGGAAGAGAGAGGGAAAGACAGAAACATCAATGTAAGAGAAACACATCCATTGGTTGCCTCCTGCACAAGCCTTGACCAGGGCCAGGGCCAGGGCCAGGGAGAAGCCTGCAACCAAGGTATGTGCCCTTGACCAGAATGGAACCCAGGACCCTTTGGTCCACAGGCCAACGCTCTACCCACTGAGGCAAACCGGCTAGGGCTCAACAAGTGGCCTCTTTTATGCCAGTGGCAAAGCTCTGACATTTTGGGTCTGTCCATTGATGGCGCAGCTCAGCCGAGGCAAAAGCAGGAAGATTCTTTCTATGGCATTAAGAACACCGGCTCTAGGGCCAGAGAGATACACCTGGGTTTCCACCAGCTCTTTTTCCAATGACGACTCACAGTCCCTGTGGTTATGGAGGTTCAGCAAGCTCACGCTAACAGGGCACTTAACGCAGTGCCTCTCGTGCGCCAAGCGTTTGGAGTCAGAGATGATATTGCTGCTGTGATGGTCATGACTTTGATGATATTGAGCTGGTCCCTTCCTTTTCACTCTTCCCATAGCCTTGCACCTGTTGCCATAGGGCTTTCACAGCGTGGCGTTAATCGTGGAAAACAGAGTTTTCCTGTGGTTGTGATGGTGGTTTTGTTATGATGGATGTTGTTTTAACCTGTAAACAATAGCTTTTCTATATGAGGGAGAAGCACCCTGTGGCCAGTGTGTGTGGTGCAACGAGCACCATCTGAACACAGACAGACCTGGGCCCTAATTTCAGATAAGCCACTGGCTAGTGGGGTGGCCTTAGGTATATCGGTTAATAATTCTGAGCCTCAGTTTTCTTTTCTGTAAAATAAGCATAATGATCCCCAATTCAATTACCTAATTTGTATTAAGTTTTCTTAGGTGCTGCATATTCTGCTAAGTTCTGAGGCTACAAGGGCAGAGAAAATTCATCCCTCACTTCAAAGAGATCACCATCTGGAGTTCTCTGCTCCAGAGAACGGTGATTAAGAGCTTGAGCTTTGGAATTAGACAAACCTGGGTTTAAATATGTACTCTGAACTCACTAGCTGTGTGATCTTGAGCAAGTTAATCACCTTTGCTGATCCTTAGTTCTCCCTGTCAAAATGGAGATGGTGGTAACAGCACCTGCATCTTGGGTGGTTTTGAGGCTTCAGGTAAATCGTGATGTGAAGCTCTTAGTTCGCCCCGCGGGCACCCAGCAAAGGTTGGCTGCTATGACAAAGTGTACTCAGATGTTGCTGGTGCCATGCAGGGATGTATACGTATACTGGTTTCAGTGGATAATTATACACAGAAGCCAGGGATGTGGGAATCTGGAAAGGTTTCAAGGAGACCATGATGTCTGGACAGAGTCTTACAAAATGGGTATATATATCTGGCAAGAACGTAAGGGAGAACCAAGGAGTGCATCCAAGAAGCCACAGCAAGATCAGAATGACAGGAACGTGATGTACAGGGTTAGCAGGCTCAAGTGCGTGGACCTCTTACCGAGTGGCAGTGGCGTAAGAGATGGGCTGGAGCCGGGTGTTGGCAGGAGCCAGAGCATTGCAAGTCTTAAATGAAATTCCAGGGAACTCATAATTTCATTTACAGGAGACTGAGGAGCCACTGAGTGCTCTTTAGAGTAGAGCAATAATGACATTAGATTATCATGAAGAGACAATGATCTATCATATCCATAGAAAAGTTATAGGAAAGGCAGAATGGAGGAAAGTCCTGGAGGGGGGCAAGCCTGGTGGCCAGGAGCCCAGTGAGGATGTGTCACCAGAGCCCCAGAAGAAATGAGGAAAGGCTGCACCTGGGCAGCAGCAAGAGTGGGGAGGAGCCATATTGTGCAGCCTCCCCGGTGAGCGGTGCTGCTTGTGAAGGCTCATGCACTTCCTATGCACTGTTTCCCCTTTCCCCCCTTCTCTATCGCCTCCCAGTGTCTCCATGTCCTTCGCTCCCATGCCTCCTCGCCCCTTCTCTCACCACTCTGTCCTCTCTCCCTCCTCCTCTCTTAGAGCTTTGCTGAGAGCAGGGAACTGAAAAACCCCGTTGTGGTTTGATCCAGATGTGCAACATCTCAGGAGGCTGGAGCAGGACAGAGAGAAAATAGGACACGGACATTCACTCCAGTTCAAATTTCTCTTTTAAAAAATCCCTTTGGGCACCAGGACAAACCCCACGGGAAAATTTAGCAACCCTGTCTCGTGATGACTTTGCCTCCACTCACCGCCTTCGGACCTCACTTTGCAGGCTACGTCTGTAGCCAGAGAGCTGGATGTCTAACTGGACGGACACAACAGCCACATCTTCCTTCTCTGCTGGGTTGCCATCTTCAATCTTACCTTCTGGCTGCAAAACATGATGATAAGCTCATGGTAGGTCAGGAACTGGGCAGGCCCTGGACAAACCGGAACAAATGAGCCATGGCGCCTGCACTGGGGAGTTCAGGTCCTATACGAGAGAACACATACACAAATAATTCCAATACAGCGCAGAAAGAGGTACGTGCAAAACCCTGCAGGACCGCGATCATACTTACTAAGTTCCAGGACCAGTGTGAAGCCCTTCATGTGAGGGACTGCATCAAAGCCTCAGGATACTCTGCTGGCACATGTGGGCACTCAGGCAGCTCACAGATGAGGAGCCTGAGGCTCAGAGAAGTGAGATCTCCGGCCCAAGGTCACAGAGCTGGTAGCACAGCTGTGAATAGCACCAGGTCTGACTCAGCCCATGATCTTGACCGCTGTGCCCTCTGGCTGGTCATAGGAAAGAAAGCGATGCATCGTCCTCAGGAAGGATGTGGTCGAGGGAGGCTTTCCAAGGGAGGTGATTCTTGAGCAGGCCCTTGAAGAGCAAGCTGGACAAGCAGAGGAGGGGTGTCTGGGAGGGGAAGGTGGCAGTGAGGGCTAGGTCTCCTGTGGCTGGACATCAGCTGCTGCTGGAGAAGCGACAGCAACAGAAAAGGCCAGAGAAGTCTGGGGCAGGGGGCAGATGATCCCCGGGGACACAGATTCTCATCTTCTCCCCTCCACTTCCTTTCTGTGGCTCTGGTCTGGAAGGTTCCTCTGAGTGGTGTAGGCGGATCTTAGGCCTGCGTTTGATTTATTTTATAGTTGGAGTTCCGGAGCTTTTGTGGTGACTGCAACATATAATATGGAATTTCCCTCCCGAGCAATTCTTCATCGTTGGCAACCCAGTGGAGCGTGAGTCTGGCATGCTCTCCTTTTTCCTCTCTCTTGGAGCTTTGGTGGGGGCTCAGCTGCTGCAAGCCCAGGACACCCCACGGCTGCCTTGCCAGCTGCTCAGCCAAGGTGCCCGGGTCCTGTGAGAGGGCCAAGCCTGCTCCCTCCCTAGTGGTGGCATTAGTACTGTATCCTGTCCATTTCCCCCTTTACCTTTGGGTCTCTTCCATTGAGAGAGGGAGAAAGCGGGACAGCCACATTTGTTTGTGTCTGTTTCCATCACTCATGGTGTGGCTTCATCTCTGCTGGAATGAACACATGTCATCTTCTATCTTCAGGTCATGAAAAGGTCACAGGCTTCTGAATCAAAACTCAGTTGGGTTCCAGTCCCAGATCTTTCAGACTGACTTACTCTAGGACCTTGGGGAAGAAGCATTTTAACCTCTCCTAAGTACCAGTTTCCTTATCTGCAAAATCGTAATGATAGTGATATGTGTATCAGAGGGATGTTATGAGGTTTAACAATAACCTGTGTAAAGCATCAGGGATAACACTTAGCACATAGTAGGTTGTATGACCTGTATGTTGGCATCTCCCCCAAATTCATATGTTGAAGCCCTAAGCCCCTTTCTGATAGTATTTGGAGATGGAGCCTTTTGGAGGTAGAGTTAGATGAGGTCATGAGGGTGGGGCCCTGGTCCATTGTGATTAGTGTTCTTGTAAGAAGAAAGACTAGATCGCTCTCTCGCTCTCTTTCTTTCTCTCTCTCTTCCTCTGCCCCCCTTTCCCCCTCCCTTCCTCCCCACTGTCCTCTCTCTCTCCAAACCAGAGAGATAGCTATCAATAAGAACCAAAACAGTTGTTGCTTAAGCCACTCAGTCTGGCATTTCCTTAGGATAGCCTGAGCTAAGACAGCAGATGTTCAAGAACTGCCAAATCATTGGGCAGCCGAGAGCCTGAAAGTGCAGAAATGCCAAATCTATGACATCACCAACATCCTCAAGAGCATCCAACTCATCGCCAAGAAGTCCAGGAGCCACATCCAGTGGCTACGTAGCCATGCAGTGGTGGGCGTCAGTGGGTCACTTGAGGGGCTGCCTGTAGGAGACTGAGCAGCAGCTGGACCACCGGGCTCACATCTGTACCATGCACCTGTGGCTGCCTTCTGAGGATGCCACAGCCAGTGATGTCCTTGGACTTTCTGGAGGGCTGCCATGGAGGGCAGACCTGGCAAGTTGGGCTGCTCCCAAGTGGGACGAAAGAAGTTACCCCAGGCCCTGGACTTGGGAGAAGGCTCTAGCTTTGGATGCAAGTCCTGGCTCAGCATCTATTCACTGTGTGACGGTGGACAAGTTACTTAACCTCTTTGAGGAAAATCCAATTTCAGCTTTATCTGAAAAGGGAGGGGAAAATCCAATTTCGAAATTGCACAGATTAAAACAAGAAAAGCCAGTACCAGCAATAACAAACATTGAGTACAGTAGTTCAGTACATGGCTGTAGCTTCAGGGCCAGAGATAACAGCTTCTATCTTCATTCACAAAAATAGAAACTTTATTTTACAATAAGCTTTTTTATAAACTTTTTCGGGAATACCCAAATTATCTTTATAAATTTGGGAGACAACCATTAATTGACACCAAGATTATGGGTGAGAACAAACAAAACAAAAAAGGAACTACCAGATTATCTTACTCACATCTCATCTCCATTCCCCTTGAGGGCAGGTAGGTCTTAAATCTTCCTTGTCTCCCATAATGTCAAGTTAGAGTGCCTTGTGCAAATTAGAGACCCACAAATATTAGTTGAAGAATTAGTGAGTGAGGGAAAAGTGCAAGTGAGTATATGAATGGAAAGGCAGAGATGCAGCTCAAGGAATCCACTAACTCAAGCGGCGGATTCTCTTTCCTCCACATCTTCTCAGGGCACAAACATGGATGCACACAGTGGATTGGCCTCTACCAGCCCCTCCTGACTCTCTCGGAGCCCTGCAGGATGGCCTAGCCTGGACACGGCCAGGCTCCTTGCCCAGTGCCAAGCACAAGGCCCTGGAGAACTTGGTGTGGAAAATGGGGCCTCCACTCAAGCCTAATCAGGGTCCCACACCCTGTGTCTAAAAGGAGGGAACCCTACTCATGTCTAAACAGAGGGGGCCTCCCTCCCCGCCCCAGGCCTGCAGAGAGGTGCTCTCACTAGAAGACAGACTCGCTTAAAGAAACCCCACAGAATAATCAACTGAAAACTCGCTGGAAAGAACCCTGATAACCTGGGACGGGAAGTGGAGGCCGCATAGAGACTGGTAGGAAGGGTGGAGGCGTGAAAGGGCTGGACGGGCCCCCACAGACAGCAGCTGAAGTTCCAGAGAGAGATCTCAGCTGTGGGGGGTTGCCATTGAGGACTCTGGGATCTAATCCCCAAGCTGGCACCCCCAGCAAAGAGCACCAGAACTGAGAAAGGTGCCCACGTAACATCTGGATGTGAAAAGCAGCGGGGGCGCTGTCTGCCAGCGGAAGAGCTGGAAATGCAGTCGCCCTCTTAAAGGACCAACACACAGAATTCCGTGTGCAGCCACTCACCTTGTGCTCCAGCAGCGGGAGGGTAGAGTGAACTGGAACTGTGTGAGCCAGGGTTGGGGGCTCTGGGATTAGAGCTCAGAAGGCAGACACCCCAGTTTCCTGTGTGGAGGTCATCTTTCTCATGAAGACATTTGCTATCCAGGCGGTTTTCCCTGGGGGGAAGATAATTGACCCACCTTATTGCCCCATTGTGTGGAGTTCCTGAGACCTATTAAATTGCATACCACATAGAAATCTCTAAGACATACTCCAGGGACAGCACGTTTTGGGGCAAACTGCACGTTATTTAAATCATCATAATTCACTTTAGGTGTTGTTTTTCAATAATTATAACATTTTTATTTACAAAAACAATTAAACAATTAAAGTTCCTAGTACTTTTTTAATGTATGGTACTGCGTAAAACATTTTCCTCTATGAAGAGGGACCAAACAAAATTTACATAAGTATCTAGATTCACTCCTTTTTCCATGGGCGTGAAAAACGAGAACACTCGTGAGCGGTCCTTAACAGATGGTGCACGAAACACGAGAAAACTCCTGAGCAGTACAAAATGTGTTAAGAGACCTAGAATAACAGCCTCCAAGCAGAAGCAATTGCCCCACCCTGTTGGAAAAACTCTCGCCACACCTGTGGGAGGACATATTTGGCAAGATACATCCGATAAAGGGTTAATATCCAAAATGTATAAGGAACTCATACAACTTAACAAAAGGAAGACAATCCAATTTAAAAATGGGCAAAGGACCTAAATAGACAGTTCTCCAAAGTGGACATACAGATGGCCAAGAGACATGAAAAAATGCTCAAGGTGTGTTCACCCATTTTAGTTTGAAAAGGTCCCCGGGTTCCCCAGCCCACCCCACACCCTGCCAGTCAGAGCATTAGCATCAGGTTGTTGGCCAGAAGCCTTCATTTATAAATGCCTTTGTTTTCCTGTCCCCCGCTATCACCTCCTTAGCCCCCTCTCCCTCACCACCCCCTCCGCCAGTTTGCACAAAAAACACCGTTTGTGGGAGCGAGACTCCCAACCCTGGCACAGAGCCACAAAGTGAAGTAATTGTGCAATTAGGACTTAATTGCTGGATTTAATTTCTTTCTTTTTTCTTTTCCTCTGCCTCTCAGTTGTTGCAAATGTGTAGTTCTGCCTTGGGATATCTGATGAGTTCCTTGTGTCTTGCCCCAGGAAGGGATGAGACTGGGGGAGGGAGAGGCAAAGACAGCTGGCTGGATTTTTCTTCTCAAAGAGAAGTTACAAAGTAAACCTTCCCCAGCCCTGAAAGCCAAGGAGGAAGACATTTAACTCCATAATCTGGTGGCAAAGGATCCCCACCCCCACCCCCAACCAGGCCGGTTTTCCAGTGACCTTCAGCAAAGGCTATGCCTGAGCTTTGGCAGCTGTGTGGTTTGTCATTGCATTAGGCACCAATCCACAGAGCAGGTACCATGGATATTCTAGGCAGGTTACATCCCATCTAAATCCTCCCAACAGTCCTACTATTTCAGTGGTTCTCAACCTTCTGGCCCTTTAAATACAGTTCCTCATGTTGTGACCCAACCATAAAATTATTTTCGTTGCTACTTCATAACTGTAATGTTGCTACTGTTATGAATCGTAATGTAAATATCTGATATGCGGGATGGTCTTCGGTGACCCCTGTGAAAGGGTCATTCGACCGCCAGAGGGGTCGCGACCCACAGGTTGAGAACCGCTGCATTAAATGGTCGCTGTCCTTCTTGTTATATGTAGGATAACAGGTTCAGAGAGGCCCAGCTACTTGCCCGGGGTCACACAGCCAGTGAATGCTGGTGCTTGAAAGTGAAGGCAGGAGCTAGCTTTCTCAGCCCCTTCTACCCAGAGGGCCTAGCACAGTGCCCCAGGACCCACTCCAGAGAATGGGCTCCCTCTCCTCTCTTCCCTGCTCACGAGCAGAGAGGCTCTACAGTCTACGCCCTCCGCGCACAGCCACTCACAAGCCGCATCACAGGCCTCACTGCTCTGCCCAGTTGCTCTGGGGGCAGCCTGTCCTGTCTCCCAACAGCCACGGCTGCTGCCAATACGTCCCTTCTCGGCCCCATGACCGCAGGTTTGGGGTCCCAGCACCACAACCCCCACCTGCCTCCCGGGGCGTCTTCTGAGAACTAATGGTGTGAAGAGGACGCCTCACGCTTGGCTCAGGGACTGCCCCCTCCTGCCTTCCCCATGCACTGGTGGCGGTCACCTCGGAAGTCCAGGCACTTGGATGCTGCCGACAGCAAGAGCTCTGGGAAGGGCGTCTATCTGCACGCTGGGCTCAGAGGTCTCGCCTTTTTTGTGCTTATGGTGCGGTCGTGAATGCTAGTAGCCCTGGGGGTTTGCTAGATGAAGTGCGCCCCTCAGAAACCATGCTACTCACTGGGCCCCCTTTTGTTCTCGTCACATTTTCCCTTCTATCCTCCCCTCACGGCGAAGTCCATGCATGTTTCAGCAAACAAGCCCCAGCTTGAGTCTGTTACGGGTCTGCAAACCACAGCCTGCCGGCCAAATCCAGCTTGCCACTTGGTTTTGTTGTTGTTTGTTTGTTTTTTTAATCCTCACCCAAGGATGTTTTTCCATTGATTTTTAGAGAGAGGGAAAGACAGAGAGAAATATCAATGTGAGAGAAACACATGGATTGGTTGCCTCCTGCACACGCCCCAACCAAGATCCTGCAACTGAGGCACGTGCCCTTGACAGAATCGAACCCGAGATCCTTCCAATGCTCTATCCACTGGGCCAAACCGGCCAGGGCTGCCACTTGATTTTGAACAGCCTTTAGCCTAAGGATGGTTTCTGCAGTGATTAAGGTAGGGGAGTGAAGGGGTGGGAATCAAAAGGAAAATAGTATTTGCAACACGTGAAAATGATCTGAAATGCAAATCTGTGCTGATAAAGTTTTATTGGAACACAGCCACACTCATTCATTTGTGTATCCTACGGCTGAGCAGTTGTGACAGAGACCATATGGCCTGCAGTGCCTGAAATATTTGCCATCGGCCCTTAACGGGGAAAGTTGGTTAACTCCTGGTCTGTACCATGCAACTCACCTCTTACAGCAACTTTGTAGCCCATTCGGGCACCTTCTTTCATAACCCACTTCTCCACCCCATCTGACAGGTACCCGTGGGGTTCTGAGTTCAGCCCATCCACAGTAACGCCCTGCCGTAGGGCGTGGCATCCGAACAGGACACTGATTGACCCAACCTTTGCCCAGTCCCTGCCAGCAGTGACAGTGGCCCATCCAGGGAGTGGCAGCTGGGAACTTAGTCCCCCTGGGTATGAATCCTGGCTCCCCAGGGCCCTCACTCAGTTCCCTCCCTGTACACAGGGCGTAATAATGCCCACAGCACCAGCTCGATGCAAGGATTAGCTAAAAGGATTCAGGTAAAGAGCTTACCACAGTGCCCATCTCATGGTAAACGTTCAGGAAGTGTTAAGTTGCTGATGGGTTGAGCAGGCCAGAAAGTGACCCCAAAACCTTTCTCAGAAACCTTTCTCCCTTGGTGCTTGTAGCTAATGTCATTTCTCCAGTTCTGATAGCTACTTTCCCTCCCTCCCTTCCTCCCTCCATCCAGTGCCTGTCTTTTTCCTAACTAGTGAGTAGTATTTACAGCTTCATGGGTGCCCTTGGCTGTCACTTAAAATGTCTTGCAACTCAATTTTTCTGACTGTAAAACGGGCATAACATTTCCTCCCATGTACTTGTCAGAGCTGCTGAGCAAATGGAACAAGAGAGAGGGTCTAGAAAATCGATTAGACGTTACTCATGACTCAATATCTCAGAAGCAAAAAAAAAAAAAAATTGAGTTGAATAATGTCCCCCCAAAAAGATATGTTTAAGTCCTAACCCCCGATGCCTGTGGATGTAACCTTATTCGGAAATAAGGTCTTTGTGGATATAACCAAGTTTAAGAAGAGGTCATACTGGACTAAGGTGACTCCTAATGCACTGACTAGTATCCTTAGAAGAAGAAGGACATTTGGACACAGAGAGAAGGAAGCAGCCATATGATGGGGGAGGCAGAGCCGGGAGGGGTGCAGCTATAAGGCAAGGACTGCCGAGGATTGCCTGCAACCATCACAGACCCGGCAGCGACAGGAGGAATTCTTCCTTGGAGCCTTCAGAGGGCACAGCCCTGCCGACTCCCACCTTGCAGCTTCCAGGACGCTGAGAATAAATTTCCGTTGTGGTGAGCCACCAGGTTTGTGGTTATTTGCTATGGCAGCCCTGGGAGGCTAGGACGGAGTGTAAGGGAACTGCTACCGGCTAAGCCCCAGAGCACCCACGGTGGTACCCGGGCTGTTTACTCTGACCAGGCCACCTCCTCGCCGGGTTCCCATCACGCAGCCCTCAGGCCATAACCCACCACCAGCACACCCGGGTCATATTTTCCTCCCCCTCAATGCTGTGTCTTCACACCAGCGCTGGTGTGACAAACACAAGGCAGCATGCTGCACCAGGATGATGCCAGGTGGCACGGCTGCTGATGTCGCCGGGCCCCGTGCCAGGGGGTTGTGTGTGAGCAAGGCCTTCCTTGCTGATGCCTTTGTTTAGTTGCCAAGGAGAGAAATGGGAAAGAGCCCGTCCCAGTCAGGGCTGAGCTGTTGCCTGGTGCTTAGATCTCATCAAGCCCTAATGAAACTCAAAAATGATCTCTCATGTCCCCCCTGGGCCGGAGTTCATCTGTGATTCATAAAACCCACCCCCAAATCCAGCTCAGAGGAAGGAGGCTTAGTCCTTTATTCTCTTTAAATATATTTTTATTGATTTCAAAGTGGAAAGGAGAGAGAGAGAGAAACACCAGTGATGAGAGAGAATTGTTGATCAGCTGCCTCCTGCAAGCCCCACACGAGCCCACAACCTGGGCATGTGCCCTGACCAGGAATAGAACCATGACCTCCTGGTTCATAGGTCCAGGCTCAACCACTGAGCCATGCACGCTGGCCATGCAGTACTTTTTGTTGTTTTGTTAAAAGAAAGTATCTGTTCCCTTCCCTGGCATGCCTGCCCACTTCCCTGCCTCTGCCATTCTGTTCCTTTCTCTGAGAAGGTCCTTCCCCAGGCCCAGATGAATCCAGCTCTAATGCCGCCACCTCCGTGAAGTTTTCCAGGATCCACTCCAACCAGCACTGTCTCATGGACATGTGTCCTATGCAGTCACACAGGCCTCTAAATTCAGAAGGACTCACATTTGGGTTAATGCTCTGCTGTCTCCATCTTGAAATTCTTAATCAATGTTGATCAAGCACACTTGTGTCTTCATTTTGCACTGGGCCTGGAAAATTATGTAGCTCAAGCATGACAAACTCGCATGCTTTGTTTAAGGCATGCGGCCCACCAGCCACGAGTTTGCTGTGGTTGAAGCTGGTCCTGAGTCCAGCCCTCTCTAGCCAACCAGACGGAGCGCTCTCTCCTCCCTCTGGGCCCTCGTGGTACTCTGCTGCTTGGTAACGCCCTTCATTATTCACTCCAGGAATAGTTAGCAAGCGCCAGTTGGGGTGTCAGACACTGTTCTGGGCAACGAAGAGTCAGCAGCACACAGGACAGGCCTGGTCCCTGCTTTTATGGAGCTGACAGTCTAGCATGAGGGAGACACACACACAAGAAAAGCTCAATGCAATAATGGAAGGTTCAAAATCTCTTTGCTTTCTTGAAGTAATCATCAACTTCTACTTGTGTGTTAATTTCTATACCCTTGTCACTCCTCCAAAGCTAACAATATTTCAGTAGCTCCTAAAATAAGGACCCAAATCCCTACATTGGCCTGGGGGCCTGACCCCTCCACACCCTCTGTCTTATCGCATTCTGTCCTCTCTGGGTCTCTCCAGGCCTCTTATACTCTGTTATTCTGCTAGGGCTGCCGTAACAAATACCAGACCCGGGGTGGCTTAAACAACAGGCATATTTTCTCGCAGTTCTGGGGGCTGGAAGCCCAAGATCAAGGTGTCCGCAGGCTTGGTTTCTCCCCGCTGCTTTTGTTTCTGTTTCTCCCCACTCGACAGGTGATGCCCTCACCTCCCACGTGATTCCTTGCCCGCGCCCTGGCCGGCTCTGTACCACCTCTAAGTACCAAGTCTTGGATGCAAACTGTTCTGCTGTTGCCCCGAGGAATGGTGCAGAGACTCTGGAGAAGGCTTCCCAGCGCAGAGCAGAGTATGCTAATTAAGTGGCTGGGTCCCCACCCACAGCCTCACTGGCTCCCCACCCACAGCTTCGCCCCCCTCCTTCTGTGCCATAGACAGCCGGCTCCTCCCACAGACTGTGGGAAAGGGAGCTGAATGCCTGAGAGCCTGAAATGCCAAAATCTGCACTCTCCACGGTGCAGTCTGGGAGCTGAAATCCTGCAGCCACAGCTGAAACCCCGCCTGGGGGCTGTGTGTGCGCATGGGCGTGTACTTCTGTAAGGAGGTGCGTGCATGTGTGTGTGCACGTGTGCCTGTGGGTAAGCCTGCTGTCATTACCAGTCCCAGGGCCTAAGCCACATTCTCCACCGAAACTCACCACATGGCATTAGTGCAGAAGGGAGCCCCGGAGAGGCCAGCTCTGGGCTCCCTTCAAGGATGTGTCTTTCTTCTGGTGAATTAACTGAGCTAACATCAAAGCTTCTTCCACCACAAAAGAGCAACAGGTAGGAGGTGCCTCTGAGGATAGTCACAGCAGCACCTGTGAAGTAGTCTCCCCCAACATTAAATTCCAATTGGGTTAAGCCTCTCGGCCTTTAAGTGTCCAGTAGAGGTTTTTGCACTGATGGCCATGTCCTGTAGTCTGTACTGCCCACGTTGCCTGAGCGCCTGTTTTTACAGCTGGGGTTGGGGGAAGGGCAGCCCTAGGGACCAGAACGGGTCCAGAAAATGAGCAAAATAGAGGAAGCCTGTGGCTCCGGCCCTGGCACACACAGACATGCCTCCTTCTCGTTCCTCCTCGTCTCCCAAGCTCTCAGAATGTCCCCACCATGACTGTCCACATCCGGACCTCCTCCCTCATCACAAAAGCTCACTAGAGCTCAAAGGCTAGTCCCAGCCCTGCCGCTGCCCCGAGCCTGATTTTCTCTCTGCAGAGTAAACTGGTGGGTGGGTGGGAATAGATCAACCAAAGAACTTTATGCAAATATGCATAACCCATGGACACAGACCATAGGGTGGTGAAGGCCTGGGGCAGGGAGTGGGGGCAGGCTAGAAGGGTCAATAGAGGATAAAGGGGGACATATGTAATACTTACAACAATAAAGATTAAAAAAAAACACACCCTGTCCTGCCTACCTCCTGGTGTGGGTGTGAAAACCACTTTTTGTAAACAGCAATACAACCAGGAGGAGTTTAGGCAGCCGATGGCCCTCCGGCCACACCAATTGCACTGGAAATGCTGCCTTCAGCCCTCTGGCCAGTGGGGCCTGAGTGGCGCTGTGCGCCTGGGGAGCGATGCTGACAGACTCTCTTCCTGTCAACTGCATCCAGGGTTATGCAACAGGCTCCGGGGACGGGGATGAACCTCCCTGGGTCTGTGAGTCTTGGCTCTCAGCCCCAGGAGCAGAGCCCTGCACTTCCCAGGAAAGAAAAATAAGTGGTAATGGCATTTCTGACCGGCGCCCTGGGGCCTCCGAGGGCAGGACTGCTTTTTTCCAGGGCAAGCTGGTGGAGAAGAGCCTTGAGAGCCATGGGCAAACGCTGGCTGCAGCCACCGTCCAGGCCTGTCCGCCTGCCACTGCCAGTCGGCAGCTCCAACTCTTGAATGGGTGTCTGCAGGGCCAAGGACCCATCTGCTCAGATCTAGGCAGCCACTTCCAAGTTCCAAAAGCATTTCTGAAAAGGCAATAACAACAGGTTGGGAGCGGGAGATGTCTACCACAATGATGAGAGTCAAGGATGCTGTCCTTGAGCCAATTGATAAGGCAGTCATTGAGAGCATCCAGGGACAAGTGGACAAGGACATGAACAATTCCCAGAAGACACGGCCTTTTTATTTAGTCACAGTTGCTCAGTGTTCTGCAAAGAGCATTGAGATTGCTTTGGCAATCGGAGAATTATTTTATTCATCCAGACAGCTGTTTCAAAAGAGGCCTAAGGTGTCCTCTTTGCTGTTGTGTTCTTAGGTGCACACCCCATGTGCACTTAAACATCAGAAGCCGGCAGGTACTTGGCACATAGACGAGGAGCCATCCTGGGCCTGGAGGGAAGGCCATTGGAGGAGACAGAAGACAGAACCATGAAGGGAAAGAATGGTGGCCATGGCCCAGGGTCTATGGTCAGATACCCTAGTGTATGTACCAGCTCGGCTACTTAGAAGCCGTGTGACCTTGACCAGCACACTCAGGCCGTCTAAGAGTCATCACCTTGTCTGTAAACTGGGGCCACAGTGCGTACCTGTCGGTGTTGTGAGAAGTCACTGAGATACTGGTCTGTGGAACGGACTCAGCCTTGTGCCCGCACATGATGGGTCTTCCTTAAATGGAAGCTTCGGTTTACGCTGTTCTCTGGTTGAAGAAAGCTCACTGTGGGTAGGAAAGAGCATCTGAGATGGGATTTGAGGCCTAGTCTGTGAAGTTACTGTGTGGCCTTGGGCAAGTCATGTCACTCCTGGGTCCCTAATGATCTCTGAAGCCTCTTCTAACCCAGACATTCTAAATCTTGTTCTTAGACCATCTCTGCCGGCCTGCTTTAAAAAAAACATTTTTTAAAATTGATTTCTAGAGACAGAGGAAAGGAGAGGGGGAGAGAGAAACATCGATGTGATAGCTAAACATAGATCGGCTGCCTCCTCATGCCCCACTCCCGGGGAATCTAGCCCACAACCTGGGCATGTGCCCTGACCAGGAATCCAGCCGGCAATCTAACGATGCCCAGCCAACTGAGCCACGCCAGCCAGGGCTTGGCCTGCTTTTTGTTTGGGCCCCTCTGCCGTTTCCATGGCGATGAGGGGCCGAACAAGGTATTGAAAAGTCCTTCCTTCAGGAAAGGTCTCCTCCCCTCCCCAGGGAGCCTGCATTCCAGTGACTCTGTTTCCTGGATCCACTGAAACCAAAGGGATTTCCCATCCCAGCTGCCTCTGGGGCAGTCTGGGCAAGGCAGCAGGGCCAGGCAGCCCTTTGAGGTGCCGCCCTGGGGAGCTGGTCCAACTCCAGTGCGACTCTGTCTTCACGGACAGCTTTCCTCTCTTTGGCTCCAGATCCCGCCTCTCCTGCAGGTACCTGCTTGTCCTGTAGACAGAGGAGGAATTTCCCACAGTCCCTGCTCGCAGAGCTAAGCCCTCAAGCTCCCGAGGACAAAACCTCAAAGAGAAGGCCTGGAATGGATGCCTCTTCTCTCAGCAGAGCTCAGACTACGAGGGCCACGCACCTACCGGACAGGGTAGGCCTCGTGCCAGTTTCCAAGGCTCCATCCTGACTCGGGAGCAGTGCCCACCTCGGGCGAGTCCCCACATCAGCAGTGCTGCCTGGGTTATGCTCTCCCAGCTCCTCTCTGCACCACTGAGCCCTTCCTCGGTGCCGGCCCCCGGTGCCCAGGGCCACTGCATGGCCACGGGAAAGCATGGCCATTAGAATCTTTGGTTCAAGTACCAGGTCTGTCACTTACTATCTGGGTGACATTAGGCAAGTCATTTACTCAAGTTTCCATTTCCTCGCCTGTAAATAGAAACTGCATCATAGCGTTTTATGCATCCAACCTATGCTTCCTGAGCACGTACTCAAGTGCCTGGCGTTGTTCCAGGTGCTGGGGACGACACTGTGAGCAAAAATTACCTGGATTCTTGTCTAGCTGGTGTGGCTCAGTGGTTGAAGGTCAACCCATGAACCAGGAGGTCACAGTTCCATTGCTGGCCAGGCCATATGCCTCCGTTGTGGGCTTGATCCCCAGTAGGGGACATGCAGGAGGCAGTTGATCAATGATTCTCATCATTGATGTTTCTCTCTCTCTCTCTCTCCCTCCCTCCCTCCCTCCCTCCCTCTCCCTTCCTTTCTCTGAAATGAATAAAAACATATTTTTAAAAGACTGGGGCCTTGAGTGGTTTGACATATAGTGCACATGCTATATTTTTAATCTATTTTAAGTGTATGAGGCAGTGGTTGTAAGTGTACTCACAAATATGTGTATTTTTTACAGTGTGTGTGTGTGGGTAAGGGCAGGAAGTACATGCCCGGGGCTTCCAGAGGGTAGGACAGGCGCCTACCGCTGTCCCAGGGCCCTCAGGGCTGCAGGTGCGAACCCGCTGCATCTCTCGTTGGTTTGGGAGAAAACTCGGAGCTCTGGAGTGCTGAGCATTTCTGTACAGGACGTGCCTGCAGAGATGAAATAACTCACAGGTGGCTGTTTGCAGCAGAGATAGGCTCTCCAGAATCTAAAGAATGAATTCCTTTCTGGTTATGTTTCTCCGAGCCAAAGGCCAAGCTGCTGTCATTCCAGGGTCTCCTGGATCTGGCCCTGCTGTGGCTCCCAGGATGTTTCTCTAAAACGGCCTCTTCACATGTTCCCAAACAGGATCCTGCTCGTCCCCCTGCCTGAATGAGCCCCGTCTCATCTTCATATGACTAACCCACCCACCCGCTGGCTAGCCCTCCCATAGTCTCCTGTTGCACTTATAGTAAAACCCAGGGTCCTGCCTGTAGTCCAGGAGCCCTACCTACCTCCCACCCACATTTCCCTCCACTGTGCCTCAGGCCTTTGCACCTGCAATCCCCTCTGTCTCCCATTCTTTCCCTCCAAACCCTTGCAAGATTGGCTCTTTCTTACCCTCAAGCCTATCCTGATCACAATCTAAAGCAGCCCCCTGCTCTAGGCACCATGCATTGCATTAACCTGTTTCATTTTCTTCACTTATTTTATCCACATTTTCCTGTTTGTTACCGGTTCATTTGTATTTTTATCTGGCCTCCTTATACCAGTAGATATAAACTCTATGAGGGCAGTCTCTTCTGCCTTCCCCAGCACCACCTGTCTCCAGCCCCGGGCAGAATTCACGTCCCCATAGCAGGCATATACTAGTATTTGCTGAGTAAATGACAGAGAAGCTCAGTTTAGGTGGAACCGTCCACAAAGCCTTGGCCTGTTCCCAGGCCTGGAACTAACCTCCTCTGAATGGCAAGGCCACACTCCCGCCCTCCCTTCAGGTCCTCAGCACCGTGTGCCTGTGCAGTTATTTGTGGATTTTTCCCCTCCCAGACCTCAGGCTCCTCGATCCAGCTCCACGTCTGATCCACCTCTGTGTCTCCCGCCTCCTCCCAGCCCTCAGCGAGGCGCCTTGTGCACCTCCGCTGCTCCATCAGTGCTGAGTGCGTAGCGTTGACCGTCGTCATGGACACCTACGAGTAATTTAGAATTCCGTGTCTGCTCATACCTACCGCCGTGCTTGTCACTCTGTGCAAAATGACTCTGACTTTATGAGAACAGGGTTTCCGAAGATGAATATTGCTGGGCGATAGAATCGAGCAAACGCAGGGCTCGGCTGGCAGGTTGCTCTGATGACAGTTCCTCCCCACACTCAGCGTCAGTGGAGGGCTGCACCTGGGCTGTTCTGCACCAGCTCTTCGAAGGAGAGCCATTAAAGGCAGAGGAGAGGGGAATGAAAGGCAACAATGAAGGGAATGGGAAAATGACAGATGTCTCAGGGTCTCCATGAGGACGCAGTGCAGAGAGGGGCCTTTCTCAGTGCTGATTGGAACTTGACTTTAAGGGGTTTTGAAGGCTGTGACTTTGTTGCCTGTCTAGTAGGTTTCCACCACCAGCCTCGAGGCTGCATTAGCTGGTCTGCAATTTGCCGGCGTGTCCCCCTGGGCTTTCTTGGTCCACGGAGATCTTATCAGTTGTTGCCCAGCAGTGCGTGGATTTGGGGATTGTTTTTGCTTCACCAGGAGAAACACAGCTCCTTCTGACACCCACTGTCCCCTGAAGTCTCAATTCCCACTCTTCCCTGCGGGACCATGTTTCCCAAGCACATCACCTTCTCTTCCCACCGTTGGCGCTCACAGCTTCTTCCGGCTGGGGATGCTCTCTCCCACCACTCCTTTCCACATCCTTCCACCAGACGGCCTCATACCCACCCCTTACAGCCAGCTCCAGCCACCAGCCTCAGCGAGGCCTTCTGAGTGACCTGCCCTCCTTGGAATTTCACTAGATCTTGTTCTTGCCTTCATCACAGCAGTTGACTGTGTCCATCTGCCTCCCCCACCGGATTCTGAGATCCCAGAGGCCAGGGCTGAGTCTGAGTTATCTCTGCATCCCTCATGCCTAGCACAGTGCCTGGCACCCAGGAGATGCTCAATAAATGTTTGCAGAACACGATATAGGACTCGGGTCATACTGTCCACTACCGCCCGGGAGAGCAGAGTTGGTTCAGGTCCATGTCAGTGGCCCTGAATCCATGCAGTGTCCTCCTCCTCTAGCATCTGTCCCAGGGGCTTTCTTACTCTTGGTCCATTTGCCATATTCCTGACAAATCAGGGCCGAATAATTGTGTGCTGAGTGAATAAGCTTGTATCTTTAAAAAAAACCCCAAAAGAAGTCGCAGTCAAAAGCATGGTTGGCATGTCTCAGAGAAAAGGGCAAGAGGATGTGGTCTGAAAGTTCAGAGACAAGAAACACATCGATAGTGAGGGGGAGCTGGGAGCTCTCCGAAGACTGGGGAAGGGTGGGATGTGCCCTCCCAATCAGAGGACGCTCCCCTGCCTCCTGTCCTCGCTGGCCACGAAAGCGATTCCTGTCCTGTGCGTGTTCTGTTCCACGGGGCTTTGGGTTCTGTCTGGACCTCCCTCCGCTAGACTGTGAGCTCCTACAGGCCAGGGGCCCGGTCTGAGTCAGTCTATGCATCCCCGATGCCTGGCACAGTGAAGAGAAGCGGAGTAAATGCTGGCTGAGCTGAATGGCTGAGCTCAGAGGCTTAGCGATTCCGCCTCACCTGTCTCCAGTCAGGCCTTCCTTCCCTGCCAAAGCCAGCAGGCTCCTTGTCACACATCCAAGGTCTGAGCACGGCCCGTGTGCTTTGCGAGCGGGATAATTTGCTTCTTGTTAGGAGATCTTGTCGGCCTCATCTTTACGGAGGTGAAGTTTAAAAAAATCTTGGCAGAAAGGAGTCCAAATGGAAAGCGACTTGGAGGGAGGTTAAACAACAATCCAAAAGGTATCTCTTCCAACAACCTCTTACCTGCGTCTCCAAAAATCCAGTGTAACAACAAGTGCAGGTCACTACCATCTTCCTCTGCCAGGGTGTCATTCCGTTAGCTTTGTCAGTGACCGCTGGCCCCCATGGACTCACAGAGGGTCCATTCATTCCAAAGTACGTTTAGCACAGGAGTCTGTCCTTTGCGGCCACAACCCAGGCAGTTTGTTTGGTTTGGTTTTTACTACCGTTTCATTGGTACTGTGTGCCAAGGGTATAAGATGGATGTTTAATAATGCTCATTTTGCAGCTGTAGGATTGAGGCTCAGAGAAGTCAAGTAACTTGCCCAAGGTCACACAGCAATCAGCTCAGCCAGCATCCACAGTGTGCATAACCAGTGTTCCTAATGGTTACACACTGCCCATGGTCCTCACTGACCACCAGCTTTCCCAAGTCCTGTTCCCTGTCTTCCTGGTAAGAAGTGAACATGACATCTCTCAGGCCATGGTCTTCAAAGATGGAGGCTCTCTAAAAGCATATGGGTGGAAAAACATTTTCAAATCGTTGAACATGTAACAAATCAGCTATAAGTGTCTAATCAGATACCCTGCCACTGCCAACAAGTAATAAAAACAGGGAACATTGAATGTCAACTGTAGTTGAAATACAAAATAAAATAAAACAGGGAACATTTATTGAGCACTTATCCAGGCATTATTATATTATTCTAAATAATCATTCAGTGATGTGGGTACCATTATTATCCCCATCATACAGATGCAGAAACTAAGTAAATTGCCCAAAGTCACAGAAGTGGTCAACGGAGGAGCTAGGATTGCCTCTAATTGCCAACCCCGTATTCCCTTCCTCTCACACCACACCTCTCCTCTTTTTTCTCTCTCTCTCTCTCTCTCTCTCTCTCTCTCTCTCTCTCTCTTTCTCTCTCCCTCTCTCTCTCACACACACACACCTGGTAAAGGTGGTGACCTAGAGAGATAGTTGGTGGTAAAAGAAAAGAAGACCCACCAGTTGGTTCCGAGGGAGCCAGAGTTCACCTTCTGGAAGATGGGTGTGTTCTGAATAACCTCCGCACCCTGAACAGCTCCCTCCCACCCTGGGACGGTGCCCTGTGAAGCCCCTGCAGGAGTCTCCAGGGCCTGGGGAGTATCCCCAGGGCCATCCCCTCCATTCTCAACAGGCCTGCTCTGCATTTCATGCTCCCCACCCCCAGTTTCCACCTCGCACCCCGCCTCTGGGTACACGTTTCCCCTGTTGCTTTGCGATGCTGCTTTTCAGCCAGAACTGGACAGAAGCAAGTGGGGCCTCAGGCGGGCAGAGCATCTCTGACCCTACAAATGGGCATTCTTGGAGGACAGTTGGCAGTCTGGGAACTTTGAGGAGATCTCCCCTGTAAGCCTTTTGTCGAAATACTTCTTACATCATGTGCTGTATTATTATTTTTTTATTTCAGAGGGAAAGAGAGATAGAAACATCAATGATGAGAGAGAATCATGGATCGGCTGTCTCCTGCACACCCCCCACGGGGGATCAAGCCCACAACCCAGGCATATGCCCCGATCGGGAATCAAACCATGAACTCCTGATTCATAGGTTGATGCTCAACCACTGAGCCACACTGGCCAGGCATGGGCTGTAATCTTCTTGGAAGGAGCACAGGAATAATGGTTTCTTTCATCTTACGTCCCAGCATTGGATAGTTAAGTTCCAGTGCCCGGCCAGTGGGTCCCTCCTGCCTTCCCATCTCTCCAAGCTCTAAACTGGGTCCCTATGCTGGGACCCAGGGTGGGAACAGACTTTTGGAGGCCCCACCCAGATGTAGGAGCTCCCAGGGTTAGAAAGGGCGTTCCAGCAGCTTTATTTCCACAATGTTAACATTTCCGTGATGCGTCTTAGAATCAATGTGAACGTCCAGTGCGGCGGTACATCTGATTGTTCACCCAAAAGCTGTCCCTGGGTCAGAGAATAGCTCATAATCAATGGCGTCTTGGGAGCACTGGCAGCCTTAACGCAGACACCGCTGTACAGCGCACACACCCGGACGGAATCTGCTTGTCTTAGCCCTTTCCCCACAGCACTTTCTGTGCCGGTTGCATAACCCCTGTCAGGGAGCATCATCGCCATGTGTCCATGTGTGTCTCACCCACTAGACAGCGCGCTCCTCAAGGGCAAAGCCTGTCCGTTCACTTCTATACTCCAGTGCCAGCATGTGCCCAGCGCCTCGGAGGCACAGCGTTCAATCTGATCGAAGGGGAAAGAGAGTGAGTTCAGAAGACTCCTGTAGGGGAGACGCATCCGTCCTGGAATCTAGAGGTTGTTTCCCCACAGTCAGGGTGGGTGGCCATGGCTCTCTCTAGGGCAGGGGTCAGTGCATCTGTCTCGGGATGAGATGGCCCAGGCAGATGACGGATTTTCGGGGAACCTCCCAACCCTGACATTGGGCTGGGATGCAAGGTCCCTTCTCCAATGCTGCGGAGCTCCCTGTCTGGCCCTGCAGCGGGGCCAGTGGGTGACTCACGCTGGAAACTGGAAAGGACAAGATCTTGTATCACAGAGGCCTGGCCGGCAATTGTGCCATTGATCATGTGGCCTCAGGCTTTCGGTAAAGCCTTTGGGGACTTCAGGGGGGTGAGATTTATGAGCTCTGGCGTGAGAAGGAAGGCTATGAGGTAACGCAGGAAAGAGACCTGTAATCAGGTCTGAAACTATATCATTCTCATGCTCCCTGAGGAGCAGGCCAAGGAGGAGATGTTCCAGTTGCCATTGTGAACTAAGAAGGTTTGACGAAATTCACCTAGCAATTTGCCTCTTTTTAATAATGATAATATTGGCCACCATGTGTTTGTGTTTCTATGTGGCACATATACTGAGTGGCACATAGTAGGCCTTCGGTACATTACTGTGGACAGACTAAGTGAGCGAATGCTCTCCCACAGCTATTCTCTTAAAGCTCACAACTACCAGCAGACACTCACATATTAGTCCTCCAGGGCTGCACAACAAAGCACCTCAAACTGAGTGGCTTACCCAACAGACCTTCATTTCCCCACAGTTTTGGAGGCTGGAAGTCTGAGACCAAGGTGTCGGCAGCGTTGGTTTCATCGGAGGCCTCTCTCCTTGGCTTGTAGATGGTCACCTTCTCCTTGTGTCTCCACATGGTCGTCCCTCTGTGTGTGTCACGTCCTAATCTCCTCGTCTTATAAAGGCACCCGTTGGATTGGATTAGGGCCCACCCTACTGGCCTCCTGGGACTGCTGTCACCTACTAATGCAGGTCTTCACTAAGTACCTGGAGAGTTTGAAAATCTTCTCAATTGGCCTCCCCATCACCCATGGTTCCCTCCCCTTTCCCCCTCCCCCCTTTCCCCAGGCCAGAGTGGCCAGGTCAGTGTGTACTAGATTGGGAAACACCTTGACTGTGAATGCTGAGCGGCTTGGCTTTTATCTTATGGCAACAGGGGCATCTGGACTGTTCTTAAGAAGGGCCAAATTGTCTTTTCAGGAACATAGCAGGCCGGAAGAGGGAAGATGGGATAGTCTAACCCGAAGGACCATTGATGAGACTTTTTGGGACACGTGACCATCCTTCTGTGGTTTTCTCGTTTGCAAAAAAGGAGCTGAAAAAAGTATCTAGCCCTAGTGTGGTGGGGAGTCTCGAATAAGGCACTGCAGGAGCAATCTGTGAGGCTGTGGTGCAAGCTAATCGCCAAAGAATGAATTAGCCGCCTCTTGGGGGACAGATGCACCTCTGCCCAAGACTGGTCCCGACTGGGACAGCTGAACAAAGATGGTAGGAGGAAGGGACAGGAAAGCCAGTCTGAGTCCAGTCTGACATTCTGACCAGAAGCTAGTCGGCCTTGCAGGCAAAGACCCTTCCCATATATCCCAGCAAGTCTATGAGCGGCTCCCACAATGCACTACTGGTGTGGCCACTCAGGAACCTGCAGGGTGCCATGGCCGTGATGGGACATGAGCTGTCAAGGAGACCCAGACGTCAGGGAAGGGTAAGCGAATCCAGAACTGGTTCTCTGAATGTTCATGTTCCAAACTCAGAGGAAATGTCTGCAAACACCAGGCTATCAACAAATCACAAAATTGCTGTCTGGGGGAAAAAAAACAAAACAGAAACCAACGTCAGTGTCTCATCACCTTATTTCAATGAGAAATATCAGCGAGAGGTGCTTTTTTGCTACTTGCGCAATTTACTGCATTTCATGTTTAAATTGAAGTACCTAATTATACAATTATGAATCATCCTGATTCAAATAAAGTTCACCGAAATAATGGCGTTATGCAACACTATCTTCCAATATACCTGCTCTCTCCATTTCATTGTGTGGTTTTATTCCGCCAGAGTCTAAACATCTAATTGTATTTTTAAAGCACCCCATTAAACCAATATAACAATTCTGCTACAATAACCATCATGAGCTAGTCAGTCCTGACTTATATGCCATTTTGAAATGTCATGCTTTTTTTTTTTAATGGTTGTTTTCCCAAGAGAATTTATAGCTTTTTGCAATTAGGCAACCTTGTAAAAGCATGGCTTTAAATGAGTTTAATGTTTTAAACTAACTGAGCATTTCATACACCAATTCCCTTTGCCTTTTTTTAAACTAATAATAATGCCTTTCATGTAGCTTAGTTCTTTGTAATTGACATGATATAATCACATTTGTTGTTTCATTTGATTCTTCTTTCCAGACCTAAGTTACATGCTAGGAAAAGGCTTAGATCATGGACAAGGTGAGAGACTCAGGCTAACAGGAACGCAAATTCTGAGTTATATGATTTTACCAGGATGTTTGGTTCATTCTCTTTTTTATGGACACTTGGGTTATTTCTAGTTTTTCGCTATGTCAGAGTTCCTCATTTATGTTTCTCTAAATTTGTATTGCATGTAGCTGCAGCAACTCTGTTTTCTATCAGTGGAAAACAAAGTAAAGATGAGGGTTTCAAAATATAATGTGAGGCCAGAACTCATATCTTGACAAATTACAAATTACCACACAAATGCACAAACCAAATATACCAATATTACATTAAGTATAACTGAACTAAATTATACAATAAAAAGATAAAGATTGTCAGGCTGGATTTTTTAAAAAGCAACTATGTACATGGTACTTTCAAGAGACACATTTTAAAGGTACAGAAAAGTAGAAGATGACAGGCAGAAAAAGATAATGTAAACACTCACGAAAAAGAAGCTGGCATAGCTCTACTAGTATCAGAAAATACAGACTTGAGTCAAGAAGCATTTATAAGAGATAAAAAAGGTAAAATCCACCAGGAAGATAGGACAATTCTAAATTTAGAAACATTTAATAATATTGCTTCAAGTACAGGGTGTCCCACCCCGATGTCCCACCTCTGCTGAACGTCCCCCAACCCCCGTCTCAGCTTTTATGCCTGCTCTTTGCTCACCGTCTTGTGTTGTACAATGGGACCTCAGTTTCCCCATCCCTAAAAGAGGAAATTAATTATAAAACCGGCCATTGATTTAATACACTTGGTCGGGAATTGGATGGTAAGCTTCTTTTGATGACACAGACACCTTCAAATGAGGGGAAATTAATGCATTTTCTAGAATGGAGACAATACATCATATAAAACATAAAAGGGGCTGTAGCTCAGGCTGAAGTGGAGAGTTGGGGTCATCCCCTTGCCTTCCCCGTGGTGTTGCCTAGGCACCTTTACAGAACCCTGGGCAAGGCAAGAGGCTCAGGTTTTGGAATCAGGCAGATGTGTGGCCTTGAGCTAGTGGCTTCACCTCTGAGCTCCAGGTTCTCATCTGGCAAAAATAAAATTATTCCACTTACACGGGTACCGAGATACTGTCTTCGGCATCTCCCGTTCGTAGAGACTGGAAGTAAAAGGGTGGTTGCCAAGGCTGGGGTGGCGGGAGGAGTGGGGAGTTAGTGTTGTTCACTGAGATATCCTAAGAACCAAGAACAGTGTCTGGCACGTTATTGGTGCTCAAGAAATATTTGTTGAATGAGTGAGCCTAGGTGATGCCCCATGAGTACATGAATCAACAGAACCAAATATCAACAGTACGATTGAAATTTCTTTTGAGAGCCAAATTTTTTAAACTTAAACTATATAGATAGGTACATTGTTATTAACTTAATTAGGGTGTTCCTAAGGCTTAGGAAGAGCCACACTCAAGGGACCAAAGAGCCACATGTGGCTCACGAGCGGCAGTTTGGCAACGACGGGCCTAGGTGATGCCCCATGAGTACATGAATCAGTGGGGGAATGGGTGGATGGAATGATGCTGTCACCTGGCTTACCGGGCACCACTCTCCAGTGAGAGACCTTTAGGGGCCCCACGGAAGCCCATTCCACACCTGAGTAAAGTGAGGCACAGATGGGACTAACGATTCTTCCACAGTTCAAGTAGAAGACTGACTCAGAGACGATATTCAGAGAAAATAGCAAATCCAATAGGAAAGAAACAGTGGCTCTTGGTGTCAGAAAAACATGAGATTCACCTGCTAATCTTTTTTTAGCATTTGCCCTCAAGGAAAAACTTGTTCAACTTACAGTTAAAAAATTTTCATGTTTTCTAGCAGTATCACTGCTAGATTCCTTTCCCTACCCGAAATCCAATTGGTGTAGAATGGAAAGGAACAGGAAAAGATTGGGGTGAGGGAGAGAGATGGATTGGGTGAACTACTGGGGTTTAACACAAAACATGATTTTGTAATGACTTTAAAATATATTTTTGTTGATTTCAGAGACGAAGAGAGAGGAAGAGAGAGATAGAAATATCAGTGATGAGAGAGAATCATTGATTGGCTGCCTCCTGCACACCCCACACTGGGGATCAAGCCCGCAACCTGGGCATGTGCCCTGACTGGGAACTGAACCATGACCTCCTGGTTCATAGGCCGATGCTCAACCACTGAGTCACACCAGCCAGGCTGTAATGACTTTTAAAAAATATCTTGAAATTTTCAGATAAATTTCATGAAAGTGCCTCACTGTATTAGGAATTTTGGATTCCACATGATTTCCTGGAGGGGGGACTCTCAGAAGACTGGTTTCATTTCTGCTTTTCACAGTTTAACACTCTCTCTGTTTAAATAACTTTCCCTGTTGGATCTCAGCTTGTTCATCTGAGTAGAATAGGGAGTGCGGGCACAGGAAATGTGGTGGGTGATTTCTAGGGGTGCAGAGCTGTGCTTGGATCACTGTTTCTGCTTAGTTCGTGTTAGAGACCAAAAGCGGCATAGAATTCGAAGGAGGCTTCCATTCATTCAGCCTCTTGACACCCTGTGTTTGGACTGGGGGTGGCTGATGAAGAGTGAAGGGACAGGAGCCCTTGTGGCCGTCCCTGCAGAAGGGGACAGTGGCAGGGGGGGCCTGGTAAGATGAAGGGTGAACAGAACCAAGTGTCCAGTTTGTGGCTCTGGGGGCACTGTCTGGGTGACATCAGTCTGGGCAGGGACTTCGTGTTTGGTGCCTGGTGCTGGGAGCCAGGGTGGGGCCAGGCACCTGGTGGGAGGGCTTGGAGGGCAGAGGACAGCTACAAAGGGCCTGGAGTAGCGGACCCATCGGAGAGGTCTGTTTAGAGACCCTCTTGGGATCTCAGAAATAACTGGGTTGGATTCTGAGGGGAAGGAGGGAAGATCTGCCAGAGTGGACCACAGCCTGTGAAATCTGAGACGGGACTGTGAATGAGGTAAGGACTAGAGAGGTCCGGATTCGAAATCATTAACGTTTCCAAGAAATGAGTGAAACGATGTGAAATCTATTGAGATGGCTCCATGGCCAGTCATAAATATTCCAGACGATCTGAAGTTTTAACGACATTGGTTGATTGCCCTTTGGGCCGACGGAGGAAGTGCGTGGTTAAACAAGTTAAAAAACAGAATGGATACTGGGATTCATTTCGGGATTCAGCAAATGTGGGTCCACGTCATGGAAATACTGACCCTGCTCTTCTCCGCGCTGGTCAGGTGCCACCTGGAGAACGTGGTTGCTTCGGAGAGCCGTGTTTTACGAAGACGTTAGTGAACTGTCGGGTCAGACGAGGGCACCTGTGTGGAGAAGGGGCTAGCACTCTGTTACCCGAGAAGACGAAGACCTGGGGGATACTGGCAGAGGGGTATCAGAGCCTGTTGGAGGTCTGAAGAGCTATTGGATGGGAAAGGGCTGCCTTGACCTGCATTTTTCCGGAAGGTGGAGTCAGAGCCATAGAAAGGGGGGTGATAAGACAGAAGCCGTGGCTCTGTTGAAGAAAGAACTTTCGATCTGATTCTCTCTTCCAAGGAGGCTGGGAGCTGAGTCCTCTGGATCTGTCGGGGGCAGGGCCCATCAGCTCTGGGAATCTGGGACAGAGACAGCCATCGGTGCAGAGCCACGTCCATCTCCAAGTGCCAAGACCACAGGCGGACTAGAGAAGCACACGGGAGAGGGGCCAAGCCTCAGGAGCCAGGCCGAGATAGATAGATGGAGAGCTAGCAGCATTGGCCCAGCCTCAGCTGGCTGTCACCCATCAGTGAGTGGCTCTATGAAATATGCGCAGAGCCATTATCTTAAAGAATCTGGTTATAATAGAGGCCATGAGCTGGTCCCTGGCAACCTCATAGTCTCAGGAAATGCTCCCACCGTGGAGGTATTTATTCACAAATGCCTGGTGACCATCCATATTTTCAGTGGTTCAAGTCTTCCTGAAAGTCATATTGTGGTAAAATATGCATGATATAAAATTTACCATCTTAAATTTTCTTATACTGTACCACTTTTTTAAAATATTTTTTATTAATTTCAGAAAGGAAGGGAGAGTGAGAGAGAGAGAAACATCGATGAGAGAGAATCATTGATTGGCTGCCTTCTGCAAGCCCCCAACTGGGGATCGAGCCCACAAGCTGGGCATGTGCCCTGACTGGGAATTGAACTGTGACCTCCTGGTTCATAGGTCGACACTCAACCACTGAGCCACGCCGGCCGGCTGTACCACTTTGAAGTATACTTTCTGTGGCGTTAGGTACATTCACATTGTTGTGCAACCACCACCACCATCCACCCCCAGAACTCTTTTAATCTGCACAGCTGAAGCTCTGTCCCCGTTAGACAATAACTCCCCATCCCCCCTACCCCCGGCTCCTGGCAACCCCATTCTGCTCTCTGTCTCTTTGAATTTGACTTCTAAGATACTCATGGCAGTGGCGTCATACAGTATTTGTCTTTGTGTGAGTGGCTTACCTCACTCAGCATAGTGTTCTCAAAGTTCATCCACATTGCAGCATGTGTCAGAAGTTTCTCCCATGTAATGGCTGAATAATACATGTATACACCACATTTTGTTTATCCGTTCATCTATCAGTGGACTATTGGACCGATTGGATTGAATCAACTGATCCAGCATTGGGTCCGTATTGTGCCAGGCCCTCTGGCAGGCACTGCAGTTAGTATGATGACTTGTGATCTCTGAGGACCTCACAGTTAGTCACTGGGAATAGGGAATGGGCCGGGGGGAGCATGGCAGATATGTAAACAGAATTTAATAACAACTTTTGAGTCATAAAATGGTAAAAAGTCTGTACAGGATAGAGTGGTGTAGGGAGAAGACCTGTACTGTGGGTGGTACAGTGGGAAGGTTTCTAGTGGGACTATTTCTTAAAGAGGCATCGTCTGAGCTGATGAGATAATACTGCTAATATTTTATGATAAACCTTTTTTAAAAAACTTGCATCTGAACTACCTTGCAGGGAGTGGCTCCCAAATGCTGGATCAGTTGCATCTAACGCCGTGGGACAGCTTTTTGAAAATACTGATCCCAGTTTCCAAGCCCAGAAATACTGATTCAGTGACTCTAGAGTGGAGGGCAGGAGTCTGTAGCTGAAGCAGTCCCTCCTGGTGATTTTGGTGATAGGCTTGGCAGGCACTGGGCAAACATTGAAGGTTATCACCTCCAGTTGACATGGTAGATAAGCCTGACCTCACTTTGGAGGGGGCACAGACTAGGGGTCAAAAAGAACCTCAGGTGGGGAAAGTAGTTCCAGACCATTAGCACAATATCTCATGGACGGGAGATGCTGAAGACAGGCCGTGTGCTGTGATCATCCTTGCGTTTATTCAGGTAACATCTGGTACCCACCTGCTATTTGCTCCCCGGACAGGACTCCACTGAAAATCCCTTCCATTGATAAAAATCTGTATGCTATCGATGATACTGAAAGATGCTTTGACCAATAGAACGTGGCAGAAGTGGGGTTGTGTGAGTTCAGAGCCTAGGCTGTAAAAGGCCTTTGCAGCTTCCTCTCTCATTCCTCTCAGACCTCCGCCGGCCGGCTGCTATGCCAACATACCTGCTAGAGGAGGAGCAACCACAGAAAGGAGATAAGCCATTTCGGCTGACCTGGGAGGTGACCACAAGTGTAGAAGATCAGAGGACATCTGCCCAGCTGATTCCAGCCAAATTGCCAATCCTTAGAATTCAGGGTCAAATGGTTGTTGTTTAAGCCACTAAGTTTTGGGGTGCTTTGTTAGGCAGCAAAAGCTAACTGATACACTCCCTTTGACCCTAGGGCTTCAGTGCATGTTTTTCCCTCTGGTTAAATACTTTTTCCTCTTTGCTTGCTTAATTAACTCTTACTCTTCCTCTCCCAGAAACATTTTCCCTTATCTTGATTCGGGTAAATCCTTCCACTTTTGGCTCGCATCGCACTTTTTGCCTCTCTGGTAGCACTGCAGTAGTTGTAAATTTTCATTTATCTGTGTCTATTTAATTATGGTCTTTCTCCTCGACTAGATCATAAGCTTCATGAGTCAGAACAGTGTCTGTTTTGTTCACCGTTACATTCCAACACCAGTCCAGTTCCTAGCACAGAGCAGGTGCTCGCCAAAGATTTGTTGAATGAAGGACGATGTTATAGCCCCGGAGGGAAGGAGACTTTGGGGTTCTTCTTTAAACTACTAACTCCCACAGCAGTCCTCTCCTCTCCCGACCCTGGGAATTAAAAACCAGGCCAGCGGCCGTACGAGAATATGTTGTGTGATTTTTAAACGACCGGACCAATGTTAGTTCTCAGTTGTTAGTGCTTTATTCTGGGGTGGCAACAGCTGGATTTGGGGGAATCCTTTCACTTTCTCATTTCCCTGAAATAGCACCAGGCAGTTTCCTAGCGGCTACTATCAGCTAGATAAGCAATTTACAGGTTGGAAGTCTGGCCTAGAGTTAAAACATGGATATGTAAACACCTCTGTGGCTGCAACCTAGCAAGTAATCTCCAGGCTGGTTGGTTAACTGCAGAATTTGGTGGTAACGATATAGTGGCTGAGTTCAATTTAGGACCATTTACAAAACCACTCGGGGGAGGATTTTCTATTTCTGAAACAGTAGGCGACAACTAGAGGAGCCTGTTACTTTACGGTATAAATCTATGGCTCGGATACACCATAAGCTCCTTAGAGCTGGAGTCTGCCAATTCCATGCCGTATTTTGATCCTCAGAGCTCAGTTTGCAGCAGGAGAGCACGTGGCCAACAGTGAATTGCTCCAAAGATCATCCGTGTGCAACTTTTCTGAGCCTCAGTTTCTTCATCTGTAAAATGTACGCATTAATAGTCTTACCTCCTAAATTTATTTTGAGATTAAATGAGATAATCACTGGAAAGTGCCTGAGAATCCTTAGGACAGTGTCAGGCATAGAGTAAGCAACAGCTCTTACCGGTTATGATCCTCCTCCTTCCTGTTATTAACACACGCAGCATAGCTGCTTCCACCCTGGACATGGTAGGGGCTTGAGAAGGCTGCTCTGAAATCCTCCTCACCCACCTTTGCTTACTCAGGCAGGGAGGCGGTTTTCTCACACAGCTGATAGTGGCGGTTTCACAAAGCGTGCCGATACTCATCCGTGAGACATGGGCGGGGTGCGCACAGGTGCTGGGTGTGTGCAGGTGAATAAGAGAGTCCCTGCCCTCAGGGTCCGCAGGGAGAGCCGCAGTGCCCAGCACTCATCCCCAGTGCCTTGGCGACAAAGAGGGGTAGGCCCCACCCCAAAAGTTCAGGGAAGTCTTGTTTTGGGGCTGCCTGGGACTCCCAGGTGGAGAAGAGGGTAAAGCCCTTACTCATTTGACACAAAAGGGAGGAGGGTCTGCCTTCCTTCAGAGGTTGCTGCAATGACTCACTTGTCTGATCTTTTATCACAATGCTCCATTATAGCTATAAATGAAGCTTTTAAAATTAATAACCTAAGGACAGAAAGCACTTTCCCTGATGCTCAGCATCTCCGGAGGAAATGCCATTGGTTGTGCATCTTACAGGACCCAGGGCCAGCTTTTGCAAAGGGGGGGTTTCAGGAACACTGCGATGGGAAAGACCTCATCACAGCTCATACTCTTGTGGCCTGGGCTCAACTCTGGTGACTCCAGGATTGACAATGACTAGATAGAGTATGCTGGCCGGGTTTTCATGGGGAAACACCTCCCTGGCCATGAGGAAATCTGGATTCTGTCCCTTCCCAGCTGGCCACGCATGTGTGACCCTTCCCCAGTCATTGACTTTTGTGTGAATTGGCAAGTTCAACGTGAGAATGTTTAACAAGTATTCACAGCTTGGGGTGGGGGGAGGGAAGTGTCATGGCTCACCCCATGCTTCTGTGTGTCCCTTTGCACTGACTTCTTCTCTTGCTCTCCCAACTCTCTCTCTCTCTCTCTCTCTCTCTCTCTCTCTCTCTCTCTCTCTCATTCTGTAGCTTGAAAAATAATAAAAATGCTTATGCCGCAATTAAAAGAAAAGAAAGAACACTGAACAGTTATTACATTCAAGCACTTTTCCGTGGCTTAATTCCTTTAATCCTCCTAACAACTTTATGATATGGGTACTTTCATTATCCCCATCTTATGGCCAGGAAACTGAGGCTTAACACTTTAAGTTCCTAGGCAAAGTCACACTGTGAGTAGCTGAGTGAGAATTTAAACCCAGGCAACTGAGGGCAGTGTATGTGAGTCCCTGTGTGCTGACCCCACCTCCCCTCCCCTTCCCTCCCCTTGCCACGCCCACTGGGCTTTCTTCTCTGCACCAAGGATCCCCAGGTGGTCCAAAGAGGAACCTCTTGTAGTGGACATTGGTTTGGTTTTGATGTCAGTAGCCACTTCCTCTTCCTCAAAGTACTTGGTTTTCTGGGAAATTACCTCTTCCCCATTGGCTCTTGTTCTGTGGGGCTGAAATGGGGATTCTGGCCCTCTCCCAGCTAAGGGACAGGGAGTGATGCAGGCTGGAACCGAAATTGTAAGCAGTGAGGGCAAGGAGGTTGGGGACAATTTGGCATTTTGTTAAATCCATCTTAGGGGGCACCAACAAATTCAGTCATCAAGATAAAAATACTTTAATGCACTATTTTATATATATGTACATATACATATATATGTATATATATATACATATATATGTGTATATGTGTGTGTATGTGTGTGTGTGTGTGTGTGTGTGTGTGTATTTCAGAGAGGAAGGGAGAGGGAGAGATAGAAACATCAGTGATGAGAGAGAATCATTGATCAGCTGCCTCCTGCCTGCCCCCTACTGGGAGCTGAGCCTACAACCTGGGCATATGCCCTGAACAGGAATCAACTGTGACCTCCTGGTTCATAGGGTGATGCTCAACTACTGACCCACATGGGCTGGGCTTAATGCATTATTTCTAAAAAGGAAAAATCAATGTAAAAATCACAAGATGACCAAAATATCAAATTTTAAAATAAAGATAGGTTTAGTATGACTGAGTTTTGTCTTGTGTGCCAATGTGGCTGGACCCGGCACAGCTGAACAGTCTCCCTCGTGGGGGCCTGTGTGTCTTGCCTTCCAGCCCTTCGCATCTTTGTTCCACTGATGGTGCACTAGGGTGTAGGGGCTCTGCTTTTTCTCTGCATGAGAGGCCCTTTCCCTTCTATGCCACCTCTCTGATGGCTCACCCTGCTTCATCGCTGTTCTTCTCTATGCATCAGTGTGTTCATCTATGAACTGGGGGTAGTAAGTAGCACCTACGTCATAGCTTTGTTGTGAGCATTCAATGAGTATTTTTAAAACTTTATTTTTCAATTACAGTTTCCATTCCATATTATTTTGTATTAGTTTCAGGTGTACAGCATCGTGGTTAGGTAGTCGTCCTCTTTACAAGTGGTCCCCTGGATATTTTAAGTACCCCCTGGCACCGTACATAGTTATTGCAATGTTATTGGCTGTGTTCCTATGCTATTCTTTATATCCCCATGGCTGTTTTGTAACTACCAATTTGTACTTCTTAATCCCTTCACCTTTTCCACCCTTCCTCCCCAAGCCACCTCCCCTCTGTCCACCATCAGTCTGATCTCTGTTTCCATGAGTTTGTTTCTATTTTGTTTGTCCCTTTACTTTGCTCTTTAGATTCCACATATCTGTGAGATCATATGGTATTTGTCTTTCTCTGACTGACTTACTTCACTGAGCATAATACCCTCTAGGCCAGCCACGGGCAAACTATGGCCCGCGGGCCAGATCCGGCCCATTTGAAATGAATAAAACTAAAAAAAAAAAAAAAAAGACCGTACCCTTTTATGTAATGATGTTTACTTTGAATTTATATTAGTTCACACAAACACTCCATCCATGCTTTTGTTCCGGCCCTCCGGTCCAGTTTAAGAACCCATTGTGGCCCTCGAGTCAAAAAGTTTGCCCACCCCTGCTCTAGGCCCACCCATGCTGTTGCAAATGGTAAGATTTCACTCTTTTTATGGCCAACTGACACTCCATTATATATATGTCCTACAGCATTTTTATCCACTCCTCTATGAATGGGCATTTGGGTTGCTTCCATATCTTGGCTATTGCAAATAACACTGCAATGAACATAGAGGTCAATAAGCATTGATGTCTACACAGCACCTGACTCAAGGTGAGCACTCAATGATAGCATCAACATCATGATCATTCCACAATAACTCGATCAGCTGACGTACCTCCCTCCCCCCAAAGGTCAGAGAAATGCACAGCTGGTTCCTTGTCTACATTTCTGACCACCTACATCTCAATTACAGACTCCTCTTCCTCCAGCTGCTCAGTGAATTGAGGTGTTCCCTGGGGCTTGTGCTTAAACCTCGCTTCTTTTTTTAAAAAAAAAAATATATTTTATTGATTTTTTACAGAGAGGAAGGGAGAGGGATAGAGAGTTAGAAACATCGATGAGAGAGAAACATCGATCAGCTGCCTCCTGCATACCCCCTACTGGGGATGTGCCCGAAACCAAGGTACATGCCCTTGACCGGAATCGAACTTGGGACACTTCAGTCCACAGGCCGACACTCTATCCAGTAAGCCAAACCAGTTAGGGCTAAACCTCGCTTCTTTCCATCTGCTCTCTCTCCAGGCCCTGCTGTAGATGTCCACAGCCTCCCCTGTGCCCTCTTGTCTGTGACACATCTGTGATGTCCGTATCTCCAGGCCCAAACTTAAATGCTTGCTTCATGTCTCAGCTGGGCCTACACAGCTACGAACATGAGCAGTGAGGTAAGTGACAATCGGAGGCTGACTGGGGGTGCTCCACACTGAGCAGGCACTTTGCATGGGTGACTTCTCTTCATTCTCTCTCTCATTTCACAGAGGAAAGTCACAAACAAAACAAACTCAACACCAGCAGAGTGATCAGGATTTAAACCCAGGTCACCTGACTCCACAACGGGGATAAAAAAAGCTGATCCAGACTTGCACATTTTCAACAAGGGACGTGAAAAGATGATAGGGCAGTGGTTCTCAACTGGGTCCAATTTTGCCCCCCAGGGGACATGTTGCAACATCTGGAGACACTTTGGTTGTCACAACTAGGGGGGCTGCTAGTGGCATCCAGTGGGTAGAGGCCAGAGAGGCTCTAAATGTCCTAGAAAGCGCAGGGAGCCCCCACAACAAAGAACTTTCTGGTCTACTATGTTGACAGGGCCAAGGTTGAGAAACCCTGAGTTAGAAACAAGATTGAGGAGCTAGTGAAAAGGGTTTTGGCTTTTAGGTGCTTACTCCCCCACTCACCAACTGTGCAGGTCCCTGTCTCCCCCTTCCCACCACCCTCAACCCTACCACCCCCTCCTCCCCAGCCCAGCCCGGCACACTCTTCCCAGCCACCCACACTGCCTCCCCAGCACAAAGCACAAACAGGAACTCATTATCTTCCTCCTCAAAGCCTTCCCATCCCCTGCTCTTTGTCACAATTAATACACCACCCTCCCCCTCCTCCTCCTCACAGGTGAGCACCATTGTCCCCACCTTGCATGTTCTCACCGCCCCCCACCCCCCACCCCACCCCTCTCCAACCATCAGTCACCAAGCTGCGCCTGTTCTGGCTTCTGTGTCTCCCCTGCTCATCCCCTCCTTCCTACTTCCCTAACCTACTTTGGGCCAAAATAGCTTCTTATGCTATTTCTTTTCCAGTGATGAGGCTGAAGTCACTTTTTATTCATCTACATTTGAATGAATTCATTTCACCCAGCGCATGAGTTTTATGAAGAATTAAACAAGGGGGCCCTTAAGAGCCCACCTGACTCCTAGGCTATAAGCTCAGGGTGTGATCATGATGGAACTTGAGAGTTCTGAACCTTTTTTCCCTCTGGCCCTCTTCCGGTCCAGCACCTGTCCCCCCTCCCCACTCTAGATCCCATCCCCTTGCACCCTCAGGACCTGTCCCATCAGGGACCCGCCCTTCCTCCTCAACCCCCTCTCCCCCCGCTCTGGGACCTTCCCGTCAACCACAGATGCTCACTCGCCCACCCTCTTCAAAGCCTCCTCCACCCTTACCTCCCACCAGCTACAGGGCCCGTTTCTGCAGAGTTGTCTACACTTGCTGTCTCCCACTCGGTCCTCAACCCACTGCAATCTGGCTTCCAATCCCCCCACTCTCCTGAGACGGCTCTGGCAAAAGTTACCAGCCTTCTGACTGCCGGATAAAATGACACTTGCTTTCTAATCCTCATTTGATTGAATTTTCTGGGGCATTTGAGCATGTTGGCCATTCCTCCCTTTTAAAAGCAATTTCGTCCCTTGACCCTTGGTTTTCCTCCACTTCCTTTCTCTGACCACTCCCTCCCTTCAAGGGCACCTCTTCCTCTGCCACCTACAGTGTCCCTCAGGGTTCAATCCCTATCCCAGTACCTTCTCACTCTCCACCTCCCCATGGGTGAGCTCACTGCAGCCTGCACCCATAGCCTTGACCGCCAGGAAAGGAAGCAGAGGGTGGTGGTTACAAGGCTGGACTCCAAAGCTCCTCTATGCACTCAGGGTCTGGTCTGGGGCCAGTTACTCAACACTCCTGTGCCTCAGTTTCTTCAGCTGTAAAATGGCGCAAAGCTTTTTAGTCTTGTTGCTTTCTGTGTCTGAACATGCACTGTTCCTCAGACTGTGTGAACCTCATAGAGTTACCGAAATATATTATCTGCCCATGCTCAGTCTTTGTTCAGGCCCACAGGGGGTGTCTGGTCAATATCTGTGAATGAATGAATAAATGAATGAATGAATTCTGTCCTGGATTGGGTTTCCCAGAAACAAATCTTGAGGCAAGGAATTGGGTGCAGCTGGGTGATTTGGGGGGTGATTGATCCCAGGAAGAACAAATAAGAGAGTGAGAAAGTGAGGCGGGGAGGAGAGAGAACGCGTAAAGCGTGAGCTAGGGAGTTACTGCTGGGATCCATCTGAGGACTGTGCTGAAAGCGCCATAGGACTGTCCCCCCTTAGGGATGGGCGGCTGGGACATTTATCCACTGATTGGTTGGGGGCGCCCCCACGGCTGTTGGGCAGTTTGCCTGGCGAAGATCCCACCATTTTGGAGAAAGGCCTCGGGCAGAGAGGAGGAGCAGTGCATGCTTCGGGGGACAGTTCCTTGGACAGATGGCACCAATTGCAGCCACAGGTGAGCTCTGAGGTGGGCGCCGGGGACCCTGAGCCGAGCAGCCCCGGCACAGGTGGCTTTTGCTCTGGCTGGCAGGCCTGTGCCTCCTCACCTGGCTAGATCAAGCTCACCTCTTCCTTGAGACGAGTTCAAGAGCCCCCACTTGCTTAAAAGTGGTTTCTAATCTCCTGCTTGTGCCCCTCCTGCCAGTTCATATGTTGAGATCCTAGCCCTCAAAGTGATGGAGTGGGTGAGGCCTTGGAAGGCGGGTAGGTCACGAGGTGGAGCCCTCATGAACGGGGTTAGTGCCTCAATGAAAAAGACCCCAGGGAGCAACCTTGCCCATGTTCCTTGCACCACGTGAGGGCACAGTGAAGGGAGGCTGTCTGTGAACTGGGAAGCAGGTCCTCACCAGGAACCAAACCTGTCCATACCCATGCCTGACTTCCCAGCCTCCAGAAGTGGTAGAAAGAAATGTGTTGTTTAGAAGTCGCTCCCTCTACGGTACTGTTACAGTAGCCTGAACAGACTAAGACACCTCCCCCTCCCCCCATCTAGGAGCCCTCCCCCATGCTCCACACAGCCCATGAGCCCGGACACACCTCTTTCATAGTTATCACCTCTCTGCTTTCTTTTGGAGAGGGAAAGACAGAAACATCGATGGGAGAGAAACACACTGATTGGTTGCCTCCTGCACGTGCCCTGAGCAGGGCTCATGCCTGAGGAGGAGCCTGCAACCAAGGTACATGCCTTTGACTGGAATTGAACCCAGGACCCTTTGGTCCACAGGCCGACGCTCTGTCCACTGAGCCAAACCGGCTAGGGCACCTCTCTGTTTTCTAAACAGAGCTTTCTTGTCTGTCTTTCTTAGAGAGCAAGAAGATTATCTTTGCTGATCGAGTGCCCAGAAGGTTTTTGAGCCCATCACAGGCACTTCACCAAATAGCCTTTTCATGAGTTCAAATCCACATCGCCCAGGGCCCTGCTCAGAGTAAGTGGTCAATAAGTACAGCTCCTTTCCTTTCTCTCCAGCGCAGTTTGCCCTCCGATGCAGGTGAGCACTCACTGAGCAAGCATGTAATGCGATAAATACATTCTTTAAGAGAACAGAAGTGCTGGGGGAGCACCAAGGAGGAGCCATTAGGGGACTGTACCAATGAGACGGCACTTAGGTCGGCTGCCAGTCTTAATTACTTACCGTTTTCACTTTCCAGAGCCACTAATAAAGCCGACAGGCGCTTCTGCCATTACACTAGGCCTTCCCATTTGAAAGCCTCTCAGCAAAGCAGAAGCTACAGGGAGCTAAGGGGCAGAGCGAACTTGCAGCTCTCATCTCCTTGGCCCCCTTATTCACTGGACATGTCTTTCTGGTTTTGTTTTTTTCTAAATACATTTTTATTGATTTCAGAGAGGGAGGGAGAGGGAGAGAGATAGAAACATCACTGATGAGAGAGAATCATTGATCAGCTGCCTCCTGCACGCCCCACACTGGGGATCGAGCCCACCATCCGGGCATGTGCCCTGACTGGGAATCAGACTGTGACCTCCTGGTTCATAGGTCGATGCGCAACCACTGAGCCTCGCCTTTCGGGCTGGCCATGTCTTTCTCGAGGGTCTCCTATGGGCCAGCATTGCCTTGGCACTGAGTGATGGCGACAAGCAGCAGTCCTGCTCTCATGCAGCTTGCCCACCCAGCGGAGACAGACAAGAAACAGGCAGCCAGATAGACAGGGAAAATGGATCGTGACGAGGGCCATGGAGCAGTGAAGCAGGGCACGTGACGTGGAGAGAGGTGTGGGCGGGAGTAGAGGTCCAAAGACAAGGAGCTCAAATGACCAGGGAAGCCCCTGGAGAAGCTGACTTTTGAGTTGTGGGCTGAGTGCCAAGAACAGCCGAGGGAAGATTCTTCCAGGCAAAGGGCACAGCAGCTGCAAAGGCCCTGGGGCAGGACCCTGCACTCCCAATGCCAACCCAGAGCTTTCACCGCTTCTGGTCACAGAAAAAGAGGTGCAAGAAAGAGTCGAACCCGGTGTCTGGTCCGGATACCCAGCCCACTTTCAGTTCCTAGCAGGTTCATTTCGAGCTTTGGTTTTTGCTCATGGGCACATTGTTCCCTCTTCAAAGACTGATTGGGTTTCAAAGGAATTTGAAACACTTACAGCAAAACCACCAAGCTGCATCCTCCACGCGGAAAACCCCCGCATGTGGCATTTCCGTGGGGAACTGCAGCGAATGGCTCCCGCTGGCCGCCTAGTCCAGGGCTGACTGCACAGAGATTGACTTCGGTTTTCTCCGCCTCTGTAGCCTCCCCAGACTTCTTCACAACCCCCCCCAGTGTCCTGACTCAGGTTAAGAACAAAATCCCCAGTTCTGTGTGGTTTGCTGAGTTTCAGATTTCACCAGAAGGGCGTCTGCATAGCCTCTAACCTTTGCCTCTGCTGAGGGCAGTTTCTGAAACGCTGCAAAGAAAAATAATCAGGTGGCGATTCGGAGGGAAAGGGAGTTCCAAGGCTTTGTGCGTAGGCATAGATGGGCACAGTGCACAGCCCTCCGTGAGAACCCTCCTCTCTCTGAGGTCTCCTGGGAAGAAGGACTCATGGCTGCCCTGGATTGGAGCATTTGCAGGGTGTCAGTCCCTGTGTAAACATTGGGTTCCCAAATGAAACCTGTGAGAGCGGTATTCCCTGCTCAGTCCACATCTGAGGGTAGGGAGGTTCTGAGAGGTTCCGTGACTGACCTAAGGTAACACAGCTGGAGAAAAGGCAAAGCCCAATTCCAACCCGGGTCAGAGTCCCAAGTCCATTCTATTACCGTGGCACTAGCTATACTGTCCCTGGCCCTGGGCAAAATGCGAGGAAATTAGCAAAGTGGGAGAAGGGGAAGGGGGCAGACAGGTAAAGTCATTTCTTTTATTGAAAATACGGGAAGGAGCTTGGAGATTGCAAGTTCATCCTCTGCAGGATGGGGGAGAGAGGCCAAGCCCTTTCCTGCAAATGGGGGGGGGGGCTTACAAAGGCAACTACCTCCCAAGGCCAAGGTTTTATGCGGACACATCCCATGCTTCCACCCCTGGACCAGAAGGAGGCAGGCTGGAGGGGCAGTGAGGCGGAGGGGAAGGTGCCGGCCCCCGGGGCCCCGGCCCAGCTCGCTCGCGGGAATCCGCGGTGCCCCCCGCCAGGTGCCAGCGCTCTGCCTGCCCCCACCCCCCATCCCCGCCTGCGTGCCGGCGGGCCAAGGGTTAAGCGCGGCGGGAGCCCCCGGCGCGGAGCGGGAATGCTTAGTCAGGATCCCGATTTCCTGTCGAAGTGTTTGGATTTCCTGAAACCCGCGCCCTCCGCCGCCGAGCGGGATCGTTCGAGCCGCGCGCCGCTGCGGCCTCCTCCCCTCGGCACATGGTCGCCCGCCCCTTCCTGCGCCCGCCGCCCGACGCCCCGCGCTCGCCTCACGCGCCTCGCCTGGCCGCCGCGGGCGGGCACTCAGCGCTCGGGCAGCCCGGCCCGCCCCGCCCTCCTCCGGCGGCGACCTGCGTCTCCGCTACCGAGAGCC